>NW_027278576.1:0-166617 GCF_030028105.1 Mobula birostris | reverse complement strand
TCTCGCCGTGTTCTCGCACATCTCTCATACCTTCCCCTATATCACTGTTTTCGCGTTCGTCCCATTGCGTCACCTATATCGCTGTGCTTTCGCGCACCTCTCATACCTTCCCCTGCATCGCCCTGTTTTTGCGCGCATCTCATGTCTTCCCCTACATCGCTGTGTTTTCTCGCGCCTCTCATGCATTCACCTGTCATGCTAAGTTTTCGCGCACCTCTCATTCTTTCCCATATATCGCCGTGTTTTCATGCACCTCTCAAAGCTTCCCATATATCGCCGTGTTTTCATACACATCTCATACCGTCCCCTATATCACTGTGTTTTTGCGCACCTCCCATAGCATCCCCTATATCGCTGTGCCTTCGTGCACTTCTCATACCTTCCCCTATATCGCCGTGTTTTCATGCACATCTCATAACGTCCCCGTATATTGCTGGGTTTTCACGCACCTCTCATAACTTCCCCTATATCTCCCCGTTTTTGCGCACCTCTCATAACTTCCCCTATATCGCTGTGTTTTCGCACACCTCTCATGGATTCTCAACTATCGCCGTGTATTCATACACATCTCATACCTTCCCCTATATCGCTGTGATTTCAAGCACCTCTCATGGCTTCCCAATATCGCCGTGTATTCATGCACATCTCATACCGTCCCCTATATCGCTGTGTTTTCGCGCACCTCCATAGCTTCGCGTACATTTCTGTTTTCGCGCACATCCCATAGCTTCACCTTGATTGCTGTGTTATTGCTCACCTCTCATAACTTAGCCTATATCGTCATGTTTTCACGCACCTCGCATGTCTTCACCTATATCGCTATGTTTTCGCTACTATCATTACTTCCCCTATATCGTTGTGTTTTCACGCACCTCTCATAACTTCTCCTACATTGCTGTATTTTTGTGCACCTCTCATAACTTCCCCTATATCGGTGTTTTTGTGCACCTCTCATACCTTCCCCTATATCACTGTGTTTTCGCGCACGTCCCATAGCGTCCCCTATATCGCTGTGTTTTCGCGCACCTCTCATTCCTTCCCCTATATCGCCCTGTTTTCGCGCACATCCCATAGCTTCCACTATATTGCCCTGTTTTCGCGGAACTCTCATGTCTTCCCCTACATCACTGTGTTTTCTCGCACTTCTGATGCATTCCCATGTAACGCCAAGTTTTCGCGCACCTCTCATACTTTCTCCTATATTGCCGTGTTTTCGCGTACCTCTCATAGCTTCGCCTATATCACCATGTTTTCATACACATCTCATACCGTCCCCTATATCACTGTGTTTTCGCGCACCTCCTATAGCAGCCCCTACATCGCTGTGCCTTCGTGCACCTCTCACACCTTCACCTATATCGCCCTGTTTTCGCGCACCTCCTATACTTTCCCCTATGTCGCTGTGTTTTCACGCATACCTCATGGCTTCCTCAATGTCGCCGTGTATTCATGCACGTCTCATACCGTCCCCTATATCGCTGTGTTTTCGCGCACCTCCCATAGATTCGCCTACATCGCTGTTTTTGCACACCTCTCATATCTTCCCCTATATCGCTGTCTTTTCGCGCACATCCCATAGCTTCACCTTTATCGCTGTGTTATTGCTCAACTCTCATAGCTTCCCCTATATCGCCGTTTTTTCGCACACCTCGCATGTCTTCACCTATATCGCTATGTTTTCGCTCCAATCATTACTTCCCCTATATCGCTGTGTTTTCTCGCACCTCTGAAACATTCCCCTGTATCACCATGTTTTTGCACACCTCTTATAATTTCCCTAATATCGCCGTGTTCTCGCAGACTTCTCATACCTTCCCCTATATCACTGTATTTTTGCGCACGTCCCATAGCGTCCCCTATATCGCTGTGTTTTCTCGCACCTCTGATGCATTCCCCTGTATCGCCGTGTTTTCGGGCACATCCCATAGCTTCCACTATATTGCCCTGTTTTTGTGCACCTCTCATGTCTTCTCCAATATCACTGTGTTTTCGCGCACCTCCCATAGCATCCCCTATATAGCTGTGCCTTCGCGCACCTATCTTACCTTCCCCTATATAGCCCTGTTTTCGCGCACCTCCCATACATTCCCCTATATCGCTGTGTTTTCATGCACCTCTCATACCTCTCCCTATATCGCTGTGTTTTCACGCACCTCTCATAACTTCTCCTATATCGCTGTATTTTTGTGCACCTCTCATAGCTTCCCCAATATAGCCGTGTTTTCATGCACATCTCTTAAAGTCCCCTATATCGCTATGCATTCGCGCACCTCCCATAGAGTCCCCTATATCGCTGTGTTTTCGCACACCTCTCATACCTTCCCCATATCGCCCTGTTTTCGCGCACATTCCATAGCTTCCACTATATTGCCCTGTTTTCGCGCACCTCTCATGTCTTCCCCTACATCGCTGTATTTTCTCGCACTTCTGATGCATTCCCATGTAACGCCAAGTTTTCGCGCACCTCTCATACTTTCCCCTATATAACCGTGTTTTCGCGTACCTCTCATAGCTTCCCATATATCACCGTGTTTTCATACACATCTCATACCGTCACCTATATCACTGTGTTTTCGCGCACCTCCCATAGCATCCCCTATATCGCTGTGTCTTCGTGCACCTCTCATACCTTCCCCTATATCGCCCTGTTTTCGCGCTGCTCCTATAATTTCCCCTATATCGCTGTGTTTTCACGCACCTCTTATGGCTTCCCCAATATCGCCGTGTATTCGTGCTCGTCTCATACCGTCCCCTATATCGCTGTGTTTTCGTGCACATCTGATATATTCTCCTGTATCGCCGTGTTTTTGCGCACCTCTCATAATTTCACCTATATCGCCGTGTTCTCGCACACCTCTCATACCATCCCCTATATCACTCTGTTTTCGCGCACGTCCCATAGCTTCCACTACATTGCCCTGTTTTCGCGCACCTCTCATGTCTTCCCCTACATCGCTGTGTTTTCTCACACCTCTGATGCATTCCCCTATAACGCCAAGTTTTCGCGCACCTCTCCTACTTTCCCCTGTATCACCGTGTTCTCGCGCAGCTCGCATACCTTCCCCTATATCACTGTGTTTTCACACACGTCCCATGGAGTCCCCTATATTGCTGTGTTTTCGCGTAGCTCTCATTTCTTCCGGGATATCTCCGTGTTTTCATGCACATCTCATACCATCCCCTATATCACTGTGCCTGCGCGCACCTCTCATACCTTCCCCAATATTGCTGTGTTTTCGTGCACCTCTCATACCTTCACACCTTCCCCTATATCGCTGTGTTTTCACTCACCTCTCATAACTTCACATATATCGCCATGTTTTTGCGGACCTCTCATAATTTCCCCTATATAGCCATGTTCTTGCACACCTCTCATACCTTCCACGATATCACTGTGTTTTCGCGCACGTCCCATAGCATCCCCTGTATCGCTGTGTTTTCGGACACCTCTCATACCTTTCCCTGTATTGCATTTTTTCACGCATATCCCATAGCTTCCACTATATAGCCCTGTTTTCGAGCACCTCTCAAGTCTTCCGCTATATCACTGTGTTTTCGCGCACCCCCCATACCTTCCTCCTTATCGCTGTGTTTTCGTGCACCTCTCATACCTTCCCCTATATCGCTGTGTTTTCACGCACCTCTCATAACTTCTCCTATATCACTGTATTTTTACGCACCTCTCATACCTTCCCCTATATCGCCGTGTTTTCAATCACATCTCATAACGTCCCCCATATTGCTGTGTATTCGCGCACCTCCCATAGAATCCCCTATATCGCTGTGCCTTCGCGCACATCTCATATCTTCCCCTATATCGTCCTGTTTTCGCGCACCTCCCATACCTTCCCTTTTATCGTTGTGTTTTCGTGCACCTCTCATACCTTCCCCTATATTGCTGTGTTTTCGCGCATCTCTCATGGTTTCCCCAATATTGACGTGTATTCATGCACTTCTCATACCGTCCCTTATATCGCTGTGCTTTCGCGCACCTCCAATAGCTACGCCCACGTCGCTGTGTTTTCGCGCACCTCTCATACCTTCCCCTATATCACTGTCTTTTTGCGCACATCCCATAGCTTCATCTTTATCGCTGTGTTATTGCTCACCTCTCATAGCTTCCCCTATATCACTGTGTTTTTACGCACCTCTCATGTCTTCACCTATATCGCTGTTTTCGCTCCTGTCATTACTTCCATTATATCGCTGTGTTTTCTCACACCTCTGATACATTCCCCTGTATCGCCGTGTTGTCACGCACCTCTCATAATTTCCCCTACATCGCTGTATTCTCGCACACCTCTTCATACCTTCCCCTATATCACTGTGTTTTCGCGCACATCCCATAGCTTCCACTACATTGCCCTGTTTTCGCGCACCTCTCATGTCTTCCCCTACATCACTGTGTTTTCTCACACCTCTGATGCATTCCCCTATAACGCCAAGTTTTCGCACACCTCTCCTACTTTCCCCTAAATCGCCGTGTTCTCGCGCAGCTCGCATACCTTCCCCTATATCACTGTGTATTCACGTACGTCCCATGGAGTCCCCTATATTGCTGTGTTTTCGCGCAGCTCTCATACCTTCCCCTATATCGCCCTGTTTTCATGCACATCCCATAGCTCTCACTATATTACCCTGTTTTCGTGCACCTCTCATGTCTCCCCTATATCGCTGTATTATTGCTTCTCTCATACCTTCCCCTATATCGCTGTGTATTCTTGCACCTCTGATGCATTCCCCTGTATCGCCGTGTTTTTGCGCACCTCTCATACTTTCCCCTATATCGTCGTGTTTTCACGCATCTCTCATTTCTTCCCCGATATCTCCGTGTTTTCATGCACATCTCATACCGTCCCCTATATCACTGTGCCTTCGCGCACCTCTCATACCTTCCCCTATATCGCTGTGTTTTCGTGCACCTCTCATACCTTCACACCTTCCCCTATATCGCTGTGTTTTCACTCAACTCTCATAACTTCTCATATATCGCCATGTTTTTACGGACCTCTCATAATTTCCCCTATATAGCCGTGTTCTCGCACACCTCTCATAACTTCCCCTATCTTACTGTGTTTTCGCGCACGTCCCATTGTGTCCCCTATGACGCTGTGTTTTCGCGCACCTCTCATAGCTTCCCCAATATCGCCCTGTTTTCGTGCACATCCCATAGCTTCCACTATATTGCCCTGCTTACGCGCACCTCTCATGTATTCCACGACATACCTGTGTTTTCTGGCACCTCTGATGCATTCCCCTGTAACGCCAAATTTTCGCGCACCTCTCATACTTTCCCCTATATCGCCGTGTTTACGCGCACCTCTCATACCTTCCCGTATATCGCCATGTTTTTATGCACAACTCATACCGTCTCCTATATCGCTGTGTTTTCGCGCACCTCCCATAGCATCCCCTATATCGCTGTGCCTTCGTGCACCTCTCATACCTTCCTCTATATTGCTGTGTTTTCACGCACCTCTCTTAACTTCTCCTATATCGCTGTGTTTTTGCACACCTCTCATACCTTCCCCTATATCGCCGTGTTTTCAGGCACCTCTCATGGCTTCCCCAATATCGCCGTGTATTCATGCACATCTCATACCGTCCCCTATATCGCTGTGTTTTGGCGCACCTCCCATAGCTTCACCTACATCGCTGTTTTCGCGCACCCCTCATGTCTTCACCGATATAGCTGTGTTTCCGCTCCTCTCATTACTTCCCCTATATCTCTCTGTGTTCTCGCACTTCTGATACAGTTCCCTGTATCAACGTGTTTTCGCGCACCTCTCATAATTTCACCTATATCGCCGTGTTCTCGCACACCTCTCATATCTTCCCCTATATCACTGTGTTTTCGCGCACGTCCAATAGCGTCCCCTATATCGCTGTGTTTTCATGCAAATCTCATGTCTTCCCCTATATCACTGTGCTTTCGTCCACCTCCCATACCGTCCCCTATATTGCTGTGCCTTCGCACACCTCTCATACCTTTCCCGATATCGCCCTGTTTTCGCGCACCTCCTATACCTTCCCTTATATCACTGCGTTTTCGTGCACCTTTCATATCTTCCCCTATATCACTGTGTTTTCGCACACCTCTCATAACTTCTCCAATATCGCTGTGTTTTTGTGCACCTCTCATACCTTCCCTAATATCACTGCGTTTTCATGCACATCTCATCACGTCCCCTATATCGCTGTGTATTCACGCACCTCCCATAGCATCCCCTATATCGCTGTGCCTTGCGCACCTCTCATAACTTCCCCTATATCGCTGTCTTTTCGCGCACATCCCATAGATTCACCTTTATCGCTGTGTTATTGCTCACCTCACATAGATTCCCCTATATCGCTGTGTTTTTGCTCACTTCTCATAGCTTCCACTACATCGACATGTTTTCGCGCACCTCTCCTCTCTTCACCTAGATCGCTATGTTTTCGATCCTCTCAATACTTCCCTTATATCGCTGTGTTTTCTCGCACATCTGATACATTCTCCCGTATCGCCGTGTTTTCGCACACCTCTCATAATGTCCCTTATATCGCCGTGTTCTCGCACACCTCTCATAACTTCCCCTATATCACTGTATTTTCGCGCACGTCCCATTGTGTCCCCTATGTCGCTGTGTTTTCGCGCACCTCTCATAGCTTCCCCTATATCGCCCTGTTTTCGTGCACATCCCATAGCTTCCACTATATTGCCCTGCTTTCGCGCACCTCTCGTGTATTCCACGACATAGCTGTGTTTTCTGGCACCTCTGATGCATTCCCCTGTAACGCCAAATTTTCGCGCACCTCTCATACTTTCCCCTATATCGCCGTGTTTACGCGCACCTCTCATACCTCCCCCTATATCGCCATGTTTTTATGCACATCTCATACCGTCTCCTATATCGCTGTGTTTTCACGCACCTCCCATAGCATCCCCTATATCGCTGTGCCTTCGTGCACCTCTCATACCTTCCCCTATATCGCTGTGTTTTCACGCACCTCTCTTAACTTCCCCTATATCGCCGTGTTTTCAGGCACCTCTCATGGCTTCCCCAATATCGCCGTGTATTCATGCACATCTCATACCGTCCCCTATATCGCTGTGTTTTGGCGCACCTCCCATAGCTTCATCTACATTGCTGATTTCGCGCACATCCCATAGCTTCACCTTGATCGCTGTGTTATTGCTCACCTCTCATAGCTTACCCTATATCGCCGTGTTTTCGCGCACCTCGCATGTCTTCAGCTATATCGCTATGTTTTTGCTCCTATCATTAATTCCCCTATATCACTGTGTTTTCTCGCACCTCTGATACATTCTCCTGTATTGCCATGTTTTCGCGCACCTCTTACAATTTCCCCTATATCGCCGTGTTCTCGCACACCTCTCATACCTTCCCCTATATCACTGTTTTTTTGCGCATGTCCCATAGCGTCCCCTATATCGCTGTGTTTTCTCGCCCCTCTGATACATTCCCCTGTATCGCCGTGGTTTCGCGCACATACCATAGGTTCCACTATATTGCCCTGTTTTTGCGCACCTCTCATGTCTTCCCCTATATCACGGTGTTTTCGTGCACCTCTCATAGCATCCCCTATATCGCTGTGCCTTCGCGCACTTCTCATAACTTCCCCTATATCGCCCTGTTTTCGCGCACCTCCCATACCTTCCCCAATATCGCTGTTTTTTCAAGCACCTCTCATAGCCACCCTTATATCGCTGTGTTTTCACGCACTTCTCATAACTTCTCCTAATTCGCTGTATTTTTGCGCAGTTCTTATACCTTCCCCTATATTGCCGTGTTTTCATGCACATCTCATAACGTCCCCTATATCGCTGTGTATTCGCGCACCTCCCATAGCATCCCTTGTATTGCTGTGCCTTCGCGCACCTCTCATACCTTCCCCTATATCGCCCCGTTTTTGTGCACCTTCCATACCTTCCCCTATATCGCCTCGTTTTCATGCACCCCTCATACCTCCCTCTATATCGCTGAGTTTTCACACTCCTCTCATAATTTCTCCTATATCGCCGTATTTTTGCGCACCTCTCATGGCTTCCACAATATGGCCGTGTTTTCACGCACATCTCATAACGTCTCCTATATCTGTGTGTATTCACGCACCTCACATAGCATCCCCTATATCGCTGTGCCTTTGCTCATCGCTCATACCTGCCCGTATATTGCCCTGTTTCCCGCGCACCTCCCATGGCTTCGCCTACATCGCTGTGTTTTTGCGCACCTCTCATACCTTCCCCTATATAGCCCTGTTTTCGCGCAAATCCCAGAACTTCATCTTTATCGCTGTGTTATTGCTTACCTCTCATAGCTTCCCCTATATTGCCGTGTTTTCGCGCACCCCTCATGTCTTCACCTATATTGCTGTGTTTCCGCTCCTCTCATTACTTCCCCTATATCTCTCTGTGTTCTCGCACTTCTGATACAGTTCCCTGTATCAACGTGTTTTCGCGCACCTCTCATAATTTCACCTATATCGCCGTGTTCTCGCACACCTCTCATATCTTCCCCTATATCACTGTGTTTTCGCGCACGTCCAATAGCGTCCCCTATATCGCTGTGTTTTCATGCAAATCTCATGTCTTCCCCTATATCACTGTACTTTCGTCCACCTCCCATACCGTCCCCTATATTGCTGTGCCTTCGCACACCTCTCATACCTTTCCCTATATCGCCCTGTTTTCGAGCACCTCCCATAACTTCCCCTATATCGCTGTGTTTTCGTGTACCTCTCATACCTCCCCCTATATCGCTGTGTTTTCAAGCACCACTCATAACTTCTCCTATATTGCTGTATTTTTGCTCACCTCTCATAACTTCCCCTATATCGCCGTGCTTTTATGCACATCTCATAACGTCCCCCATATCGCTGTGTATTCGCGCACCTCCCATAGCATCCCCTATATCGCTGTGCCTTCGCGCACCTCTCATACCTTCCCCTATATCGCCCTGATTTCGCGCACCTCCGATTCCTTCCGCTATATCGCTGTGTTTTTGTGCACCTTTCATACCTTCCCCTATATCGCTGTGTTTTGATACACCTCTCATAACTTCTCCTATATCACTGAGTTTTTGTGCACCTGTCATACCTTCCCTAATATCGCTGAGTTTACATACACCTCTCATAATTTCCCCAATATCGCTGTGTATTCGCGTACCTCTCATAGCATCCCCTATATCGCTGTGCCTTGCGCACCTCTCGTAGCTTCCCCTATATCGCTGTGCCTTGCGCACCTCTCATAGCTTCCCCTATATCGCTGTGCCTTGCGCACCTCTCATAGCTTCCCCTATATCGCTGTCTTTTCGCGCACATCCCATAGATTCAGCTTTATCACTGTGTTAATCCTCACCCCTCATAGCTTCCCCTGTATCGCCGTGTTTTTGCTCACCTGTTATTTCTTCACCTAGATCGCTATGTTTTCGCTCCTCTCAATACTTCCCCTATATGGCTGTGTTTTCATGCACATTTCATACCTTCCCCTATATCGCTGTGTTTTCGCACACCTCTCACAACTTCTCCTATATTGCTGTGTTTTTGTGCACCTCTCATACCTTCCTTAATATCGCTGCGTTTTCATGCACCTCTCATAGCATCCCCTATATCGCTGTGCCTTCGCACCTCTCATACATTCCCCGATATCGCTGTGTTTTCGTGCACCCCTCATACCTTCCCTGATATCGCTGTGTTATTCACGAACCTCTCATAACTTCTCCTATATCACTGTATTTTTGTGCAGCTCTTATACCTTCCCCTATATCGCCGTATTTTCATGCACATCTCTTAACGTCCCATATATCGCTGTGTATTCGCGCAACTGCCATAGCATCCCCTATATCGCTGTGCCTTCGCGCACCTCTCATACCTTCCCCTATGTCGCCCTGTTTTCGCACACCTCCCATACCGTCCCCTATATCGCTGTATTTTCGCACACCTCTCATGGCTTCCCCAATATCACCGTTTTTTCATGCACACCTCATAACGTCTCCTATATCTCTGTGTATTCACGCACCTCCCATAGCATCCCCTATATCACTGTGCCTTCGCGCATCGCTCATACCTTCCCTTATATCGCCCTTTTTCCCGTGCACCTCCCATGGCTTCGCCTACATCGCTGTGTTTTTCCGCACATCTCATACCTTCCCCTATATCGCCGTGTTTTCGCGCACCTCTCATTTCTTCACCTATATCGCTGTGTTTCCGCTCCTCTCATTACTTCCCCTATATCGCTCTGTGTTCTCGCACTTCTGATACAGTTCCCTGTATCAACTTGTTTTCGCGCAACTCTCATAATTTCACCTATATCGCCGTGTTCTCGCACACCTCTCATATCTTCCCCTATATCACTGTGTTTTCGCGCACGTCCAATAGCGTCCCCTATATCGCTCTGTTTTCACGCACCTCTCATGTCTTCCCCTTTCTCACTGTGTTTTCGTGTACCTCTCATACCTCCCCTTATATCGCTGCGTTTTCACGCACCTCTCATAACTTCCCCTGTATTGCTGTATTTTTGCGCACCTCTCATAACTTTCCCTATATTGCCGTGTTTTTATGCACATCTCATAACGTCCCCTATATCAGTGTGTATTCGTGCACCTCCCATAGCATCCCCTATATCGCTGTGCCTTCGCGCACCTCTCATACCTTCCCCTATATCGCCCTGTTTTCGCGCACATCCCATACCTTCCACTATATTGCCCTGTTTCCGCGCACCTCACATGTCTTTCACTACATCGCTGTGTTTTCTGGCACCTCTGATGCATTTCCCTGTAACACCAAGTTTCGCGTCCCTTTCATACTTTCCCCTAAATCGCCATGTTTACGTGCACCTCTCATACCTCCCCCTATATCGCCATGTTTTTATGCACATCTCAATACCGTCTCCTATATCGCTGTGCTTTTGCACACCTCCCATAGCATCCCCTATATCGCTGTGCCTTCGTGCACCTCTCATACCTTCCCCTATTTCGCCCTGTTTTCGCGCACCTCCTATACCTTCCCTTATATCACTGCGTTTTCGTGCACCTTTCATACCTTCCCCTATATCGCTGTGTTTTCGCACACCTCTCATAACTTCTCCAATATCGCTGTGTTTTTGTGCACCTCTCATACCTTCCCTAATATCACTGCGTTTTCATGCACATCTCATCACGTCCCATATATCGCTGTGTATTCACGCACCTCTCATAGCATCCCCTATATCGCTGTGCCTTCGCACCTCTCATACCTTCCCCAATATCGCTGTTTTCGTGCACCCCTCATACCTTCACTGATATTGCTGTGTTATTCACGCACCTCTCATAACTTCTCCTATATCACTGTATTTTTGTGCAGCTCTTATACCTTCCCCTATATTGCCGTATTTTCATGCACATCTCTTAACGTCCCATATATCGCTGTGTATTCACGCAACTGCCATAGCATCCCCTATATCGCTGTGCCTTCGTGCACCTCTCATACCTTCCCCTATATCGTCCTATTTTCGCGCACCTCCTATACCTTCCCTTATATCACTGCGTTTTCGTGCACCTTTCATACCTTCCCCTATTTCGCTGTGTTTTCACACACCTCTC
Source organism: Mobula birostris (assembly GCF_030028105.1). Lineage (NCBI taxonomy): Eukaryota > Metazoa > Chordata > Chondrichthyes > Myliobatiformes > Myliobatidae > Mobula > Mobula birostris. The sequence continues at coordinate 155,035 of NW_027278576.1, read as the reverse complement.
ATAACTTCTCCTATATCGCTGTGTTTTTGTGCACCTCTCATACCTTCCCTATTATCACTGCGTTTTCATGCACATCTCATCACGTCCCCTATATCGCTGTGTATTCACGCACCTCCCATAGCATCCCCTATATCGCTGTGCCTTGCGCACCTCTCATAACTTCCCCTATATAGCTGACTTTTCGCGCACATCCCACAGATTCACCTTTATTGCTGTGTTATTGTTCACCTCTCACAGATTCCCCTGTATCGCTGTGTTTTTGCTCACTTCTCATAGCTTCCACTACATCGACATGTTTTCGTGCACCTCTCATGTCTTCACCTAGATCGCTATGTTTTCGATCCTCTCAATACTTCCCTTATATCGCTGTGTTTTCTCGCACATCTGATACATTCTCCTGTATCGCCGTGTTTTCGCACACCTCTCATAATGTCCCCTATATTTCCGTGTTCTCGCACACCTCTCATAACTCCCCCTATAGCACTGTGCTTTTGCGCATGTCCCATAGCGTCCCCTATATCGCTGTGTTTTCTCGCACCTCTGATACATTCCCCTGTATCGCCGTGGTTTCGCGCACATCCCATAGGTTCCACTATATTGCCCTGTTTTTGCGCACCTCTCAAGTCTTCCCCTATATCACGGTGTTTTCGCGCACCTCTCATAGCATCCCCTATATCGCCCTGTTTTCGTGCACATCCCATAGCTTCCACTATATTGCCCTGCTATCGCGCACCTCTCATGTATTCCACTACATAGTTGTATTTTCTGGCACCTCTGATGCATTCCCCTGTAACGCCAAGTTTTCGCGCACCTCTCATACTTTCCCCTATGTCGCCGTGTTTACGCGAACCTCTCATACCTCCCCCTATATCGCCATGTTTCTATGCACAACTCATACCGTCTCCTATATCGCTGTGTTTTCGCGCACCTCCCATAGCATCCCCTATATCGCTGTGCCTTCGTGAACCTCTCATACCTTCCCCTATATCGCTGTGTTTTCAGGCACCTCTCATGGCTTTCCCAATATCGCCGTGTATTCATGCACATCTCATACCGTCCCCTATATCGCTGTGTTTTGGCGCACCTCCCATAGCTTCACCTACATCGCTGTGCCTTCGTGTACCTCTCATATCTTCCCCTATATCGCCCTGTTTTCGCGCACCTCATATACCTTCCCTTATATCACTGCGTTTTCGTGCACCTTTCATACCTTCCCCTATATCGCTGTGTTTTCGCACACCTCTCATAACTTCTCCAATATCGCTGTGTTTTTGTGCACCTCTCATACCTTCCCTAATATCACTGCGTTTTCATGCACATCTCATCACGTCCCATATATCGCTGTGTATTCACGCACCTCTCATAGCATCCCCTATATCGCTGTGCCTTCGCACCTCTCATACCTTCCCCAACATCGCTGTTTTCGTGCACCCCTCATACCTTCACTGATATTGCTGTGTTATTCACGCACCTCTCATAACTTCTCCTATATCACTGTATTTTTGTGCAGCTCTTATACCTTCCCCTATATTGCCGTATTTTCATGCACATCTCTTAACGTCCCATATATCGCTATGTATTCACGCAACTGCCATAGCATCCCCTATATCGCTGTGTCTTCGTGCACCTCTCTTACCTTCCCCTATATCGCCCTGTTTTCACGCACCTCCTATACCTTCCCCTATATCGCCGTGTTTTCAGGCACCTCTCATGGCTTCCCCAATATCGCCGTGTATTCATGCACATCTCATACCGTCCCCTATATCGCTGTGTTTTGGCGCACCTCCCATAGCTTCATCTACATCGCTGATTTCGCGCACATCCCATAGCTTCACCTTGATCGCTGTGTTATTGCTCACCTCTCATAGCTTACCCTATATCGCCGTTTTTTCGCGCACCTCGCATGTCTTCAGCTATATCGCTATGTTTTTGCTCCTATCATTAATTCCCCTATATCACTGTGTTTTCTCGCACCTCTGATACATTCTCCTGTATTGCCATGTTTTCGCGCACCTCTTACAATTTCCCCTATATCGCCGTGTTCTCGCACACCTCTCATACCTTCCCCTATATCACTGTTTTTTTGCGCATGTCCCATAGCGTCCCCTATATCGCTGTGTTTTCTCGCCCCTCTGATACATTCCCCTGTATCGCCGTGGTTTCGCGCACATACCATAGGTTCCACTATATTGCCCTGTTTTTGCGCACCTCTCATGTCTTCCCCTATATCACGGTGTTTTCGTGCACCTCTCATAGCATCCCCTATATCGCTGTGCCTTCGCGCACTTCTCATAACTTCCCCTATATCGCCCTGTTTTCGCGCACCTCTCATACCTTCCCCAATATCGCTGTTTTTTCAAGCACCTCTCATAGCCACCCTTATATCGCTGTGTTTTCACGCACTTCTCATAACTTCTCCTAATTCGCTGTATTTTTGCGCAGTTCTTATACCTTCCCCTATATTGCCGTGTTTTCATGCACATCTCATAACGTCCCCTATATCGCTGTGTATTCGCGCACCTCCCATAGCATCCCTTGTATTGCTGTGCCTTCGCGCACCTCTCATACCTTCCCCTATATCGCCCCGTTTTTGTGCACCTTCCATACCTTCCCCTATATCGCCTCGTTTTCATGCACCCCTCATACCTCCCTCTATATCGCTGAGTTTTCACACTCCTCTCATAATTTCTCCTATATCGCCGTATTTTTGCGCACCTCTCATGGCTTCCACAATATGGCCGTGTTTTCACGCACATCTCATAACGTCTCCTATATCTGTGTGTATTCACGCACCTCACATAGCATCCCCTATATCGCTGTGCCTTTGCTCATCGCTCATACCTGCCCGTATATTGCCCTGTTTCCCGCGCACCTCCCATGGCTTCGCCTACATCGCTGTGTTTTTGCGCACCTCTCATACCTTCCCCTATATAGCCCTGTTTTCGCGCAAATCCCAGAACTTCATCTTTATCGCTGTGTTATTGCTTACCTCTCATAGCTTCCCCTATATTGCCGTGTTTTCGCGCACCCCTCATGTCTTCACCTATATTGCTGTGTTTCCGCTCCTCTCATTACTTCCCCTATATCTCTCTGTGTTCTCGCACTTCTGATACAGTTCCCTGTATCAACGTGTTTTCGCGCACCTCTCATAATTTCACCTATATCGCCGTGTTCTCGCACACCTCTCATATCTTCCCCTATATCACTGTGTTTTCGCGCACGTCCAATAGCGTCCCCTATATCGCTGTGTTTTCATGCAAATCTCATGTCTTCCCCTATATCACTGTACTTTCGTCCACCTCCCATACCGTCCCCTATATTGCTGTGCCTTCGCACACCTCTCATACCTTTCCCTATATCGCCCTGTTTTCGAGCACCTCCCATAACTTCCCCTATATCGCTGTGTTTTCGTGTACCTCTCATACCTCCCCCTATATCGCTGTGTTTTCAAGCACCACTCATAACTTCTCCTATATTGCTGTATTTTTGCTCACCTCTCATAACTTCCCCTATATCGCCGTGCTTTTATGCACATCTCATAACGTCCCCCATATCGCTGTGTATTCGCGCACCTCCCATAGCATCCCCTATATCGCTGTGCCTTCGCGCACCTCTCATACCTTCCCCTATATCGCCCTGATTTCGCGCACCTCCGATTCCTTCCGCTATATCGCTGTGTTTTTGTGCACCTTTCATACCTTCCCCTATATCGCTGTGTTTTGATACACCTCTCATAACTTCTCCTATATCACTGAGTTTTTGTGCACCTGTCATACCTTCCCTAATATCGCTGAGTTTACATACACCTCTCATAATTTCCCCAATATCGCTGTGTATTCGCGTACCTCTCATAGCATCCCCTATATCGCTGTGCCTTGCGCACCTCTCGTAGCTTCCCCTATATCGCTGTGCCTTGCGCACCTCTCATAGCTTCCCCTATATCGCTGTGCCTTGCGCACCTCTCATAGCTTCCCCTATATCGCTGTCTTTTCGCGCACATCCCATAGATTCAGCTTTATCACTGTGTTAATCCTCACCCCTCATAGCTTCCCCTGTATCGCCGTGTTTTTGCTCACCTGTTATTTCTTCACCTAGATCGCTATGTTTTCGCTCCTCTCAATACTTCCCCTATATGGCTGTGTTTTCATGCACATTTCATACCTTCCCCTATATCGCTGTGTTTTCGCACACCTCTCACAACTTCTCCTATATTGCTGTGTTTTTGTGCACCTCTCATACCTTCCTTAATATCGCTGCGTTTTCATGCACCTCTCATAGCATCCCCTATATCGCTGTGCCTTCGCACCTCTCATACATTCCCCGATATCGCTGTGTTTTCGTGCACCCCTCATACCTTCCCTGATATCGCTGTGTTATTCACGAACCTCTCATAACTTCTCCTATATCACTGTATTTTTGTGCAGCTCTTATACCTTCCCCTATATCGCCGTATTTTCATGCACATCTCTTAACGTCCCATATATCGCTGTGTATTCGCGCAACTGCCATAGCATCCCCTATATCGCTGTGCCTTCGCGCACCTCTCATACCTTCCCCTATGTCGCCCTGTTTTCGCACACCTCCCATACCGTCCCCTATATCGCTGTATTTTCGCACACCTCTCATGGCTTCCCCAATATCACCGTTTTTTCATGCACACCTCATAACGTCTCCTATATCTCTGTGTATTCACGCACCTCCCATAGCATCCCCTATATCACTGTGCCTTCGCGCATCGCTCATACCTTCCCTTATATCGCCCTTTTTCCCGTGCACCTCCCATGGCTTCGCCTACATCGCTGTGTTTTTCCGCACATCTCATACCTTCCCCTATATCGCCGTGTTTTCGCGCACCTCTCATTTCTTCACCTATATCGCTGTGTTTCCGCTCCTCTCATTACTTCCCCTATATCGCTCTGTGTTCTCGCACTTCTGATACAGTTCCCTGTATCAACTTGTTTTCGCGCAACTCTCATAATTTCACCTATATCGCCGTGTTCTCGCACACCTCTCATATCTTCCCCTATATCACTGTGTTTTCGCGCACGTCCAATAGCGTCCCCTATATCGCTCTGTTTTCACGCACCTCTCATGTCTTCCCCTTTCTCACTGTGTTTTCGTGTACCTCTCATACCTCCCCTTATATCGCTGCGTTTTCACGCACCTCTCATAACTTCCCCTGTATTGCTGTATTTTTGCGCACCTCTCATAACTTTCCCTATATTGCCGTGTTTTTATGCACATCTCATAACGTCCCCTATATCAGTGGGTATTCGTGCACCTCCCATAGCATCCCCTATATCGCTGTGCCTTCGCGCACCTCTCATACCTTCCCCTATATCGCCCTGTTTTCGCGCACATCCCATACCTTCCACTATATTGCCCTGTTTCCGCGCACCTCACATGTCTTTCACTACATCGCTGTGTTTTCTGGCACCTCTGATGCATTTCCCTGTAACACCAAGTTTCGCGTCCCTTTCATACTTTCCCCTAAATCGCCATGTTTACGTGCACCTCTCATACCTCCCCCTATATCGCCATGTTTTTATGCACATCTCAATACCGTCTCCTATATCGCTGTGCTTTTGCGCACCTCCCATAGCATCCCCTATATCGCTGTGCCTTCGTGCACCTCTCATACCTTCCCCTATTTCGCCCTGTTTTCGCGCACCTCCTATACCTTCCCTTATATCACTGCGTTTTCGTGCACCTTTCATACCTTCCCCTATATCGCTGTGTTTTCGCACACCTCTCATAACTTCTCCAATATCGCTGTGTTTTTGTGCACCTCTCATACCTTCCCTAATATCACTGCGTTTTCATGCACATCTCATCACGTCCCATATATCGCTGTGTATTCACGCACCTCTCATAGCATCCCCTATATCGCTGTGCCTTCGCACCTCTCATACCTTCCCCAATATCGCTGTTTTCGTGCACCCCTCATACCTTCACTGATATTGCTGTGTTATTCACGCACCTCTCATAACTTCTCCTATATCACTGTATTTTTGTGCAGCTCTTATACCTTCCCCTATATTGCCGTATTTTCATGCACATCTCTTAACGTCCCATATATCGCTGTGTATTCACGCAACTGCCATAGCATCCCCTATATCGCTGTGCCTTCGTGCACCTCTCATACCTTCCCCTATATCGTCCTATTTTCGCGCACCTCCTATACCTTCCCTTATATCACTGCGTTTTCGTGCACCTTTCATACCTTCCCCTATTTCGCTGTGTTTTCACACACCTCTCATAACTTCTCCTATATCGCTGTGTTTTTGTGCACCTCTCATACCTTCCCTATTATCACTGCGTTTTCATGCACATCTCATCACGTCCCCTATATCGCTGTGTATTCACGCACCTCCCATAGCATCCCCTATATCGCTGTGCCTTGCGCACCTCTCATAACTTCCCCTATATAGCTGACTTTTCGCGCACATCCCATAGATTCACCTTTATTGCTGTGTTATTGTTCACCTCTCACAGATTCCCCCGTATCGCTGTGTTTTTGCTCACTTCTCATAGCTTCCACTACATCGACATGTTTTCGTGCACCTCTCATGTCTTCACCTAGATCGCTATGTTTTCGATCCTCTCAATACTTCTCTTATATCGCTGTGTTTTCTCGCACATCTGATACATTCTCCTGTATCGCCGTGTTTTCGCACACCTCTCATAATGTCCCCTATATCGCCGTGTTCTCGCACACCTCTCATAACTCCCCCTATAGCACTGTGCTTTTGCGCATGTCCCATAGCGTCCCCTATATCGCTGTGTTTTCTCGCACCTCTGATACATTCCCCTGTATCGCCGTGGTTTCGCGCACATCCCATAGGTTCCACTATATTGCCCTGTTTTTGCGCACCTCTCAAGTCTTCCCCTATATCACGGTGTTTTCGCGCACCTCTCATAGCATCCCCTATATCGCCCTGTTTTCGTGCACATCCCATAGCTTCCACTATATTGCCCTGCTATCGCGCACCTCTCATGTATTCCACTACATAGTTGTATTTTCTGGCACCTCTGATGCATTCCCCTGTAACGCCAAGTTTTCGCGCACCTCTCATACTTTCCCCTATGTCGCCGTGTTTACGCGAACCTCTCATACCTCCCCCTATATCGCCATGTTTCTATGCACAACTCATACCGTCTCCTATATCGCTGTGTTTTCACGCACATCCCATAGATTCACCTTTATCGCTGTGTGATTGCTAACCTCTCATAGCTTCCCCTGTATCGCAGTGTTTTTGCTCACCTCTCATAGCTTCCCCCATATCGCGGTGTTTTCGTGCACCTCTCATGTCTTCACCGAGATCGCTATGTTTTTGCTCCTCTCATTACTTCCCCTATATCGCTGTGTTTTCTCGCACGTCTGATACATTCTCCCGTATCGCCGTGTTTTCGCGCACCTATCATAATTTCCCCTATATCGCCGTGTTCTCGCACATCTCCCATACCTTCCCCTATATCACTGTGTTTTCGCGCACGTCCCATAGAGTCCCCTTTATCGCTGTGCTTTCGCGCAGCTCTCTTACCTTCCCCTACATCGCCCTGTTTTTGCGCACATCCCATAGCTTCCACTATATTGCCGTTTTCGCGCACCTCTAATGTCTTCCCCTACATCGCTGTCTTTTCTCGCACCTCTGATGCATTCGCCTGTAACGCCAAGTTTTCGCGCACCTCTCATACTTTCCCCTATATCGCCGTGTTTACGCGCACCTCTCATAGCTTCCCATATATCCCCGTGTTTTCATACACATCTCATACCGTCCCCTATATCACTGTGTTTTCGCGCACCTCCCATAGCATCCCCTATATCGCTGTGCATTTCTGCACCTCTCATACCTTTCCGTATATCGCCGTGTTTTCATGCACATCTCATCACGTCCCCTATATTTCTGTGTTTTCGTGCACCTCTCATACCTCCCCCTATATCGCTGTGCCTTGCGCACCTCTCATACCTTCCCCTCTATCGCTGTCTTTTCGCGCACATCCCATAGATTCACCTTTATCGCTGTGTTATTGCTCACCCCCCATAGCTTCCCCTATATCGCCGTGTTGTTATGCACATCTCATAACGTCCTCTATATCACTGTATATCCGCGCACCTCCCATAGCTTCCCTTATATGGCTGTGCTTTCGCGCACCTCTCATACCTTCCCAAATTTCGCCCTGTTTTCGCGCACCTCCCATTCTTTCACCTATATCGCTGTTTTCGTGCACCTCTCATGCATTCCCGTATACCGTTGTGTTTTTGCACACCTCTCATACCTTCCCCAATATCACCATGTTTTCATGCACATCTCATAACGTCCCCAATGTCGCTGGGTTTTCACGCACCTCTCATAACTTCCCCTCTATCGCCCTGTTTTCGCGCTCCTCTCATACCTTCTCCTATATCACTGTGTTTTCACGCAGCTCTCATACCTTCCCCTATATCGCTGTGTTTTCGCACACCTCTCATGGATTCCCGACTATCGCCGTGTATTCATGCACATCTCATACCTTCACCTACATCGCTGTTTTCTCGCACCTCTCATACCTTCCCCTATATCGATGTATTTTTGCGCACATCTCATAACTTTCCCTATATTGTTGTGTTTTCATGCACATCTCATAACGTCCCCTATATCGCTCTGTATTTGCGCACCTCCCATAGCATCCCTTGTATTACTGTGCCTTCGCGCACCTCTCATACCTTCCCCAATATCGCCCTTTTTTCGCGCACCGTCCATACCTTCCACTATATCGCTGTGTTTTCACGCACCTCTCATAATTTCTCCTATATCGCCGTATTTTTGCACACCTTTCATGACTTCCCCAATATCGCCGTGTTTTAATGCACATCTCTTAATGTCCTATATATCGCTGTGTATTCGTGCACCTGCCATAGCATCCACTATATCGCTGTATTTTTGCACACCTCTCATATCTTCCCCTATATCGCCCTGTTTTCGCGCACATCCCATAACTTCAACTTTATCGCTGTGTTATTGCTTACCACTCATAGCTTCCCCTATATCACCGTGTTTTCGCGCACCTCTCATGTCTTCACCTATATCGCTGTTTCCGCTCCTCTCATTACTTCCCCTACATCTCTCTGTGTTCTCGCACTTCTGATACTGTTCCGTGTATCAAGTTTTCACTCAACTCTCATAATTTCACCTATATCGCCGTGTTCTCGCACACCTCTCATATCTTCCCCTATATCACTGTGTTTTTGCGCACGTCCAACAGCGTCCCCTATATCGCTGTGTTTTCACGCACATCCCATAGATTCACCTTTATTGCTGTGTGATTGCTAACTTCTCATAGCTTCCCCTGTATCGCCGTGTTTTTGCTCACCTCTCATAGCTTCCCCCATATCGCGGTGTTTTCATGCACCTCTCATGTCTTCACCGAGATCGCTATGTTTTTGCTCCTCTCATTACTTCCCCTATATCGCTGTGTTTTCTCGCACGTCTGATACATTCTCCCGTATCGCCGTGTTTTCGCGCACCTATCATAATTTCCCCTATATCGCCGTGTTCTCGCACATCTCTCATACCTTCCCCTATATCACTGTGTTTTCGCGCACGTCCCATAGAGTCCCCTATATCGCTGTGCTTTCGCGCAGCTCTCTTACCTTCCCCTACATCGCCCTGTTTTTGCGCACATCCCATAGCTTCCACTATATTGCCGTTTTCGCGCACCTCTAATGTCTTCCCCTACATCGCTGTCTTTTCTCGCACCTCTGATGCATTCGCCTGTAACGCCAAGTTTTCGCGCACCTCTCATACTTTCCCCTATATCGCCGTGTTTACGCGCACCTCTCATAACTTCCCCTATATACTCTGTTTTCGCGCACCTCCCATACCTTCCCCAATATCGCTGTGTTTTCGTGCACCTCTCATAGCTACCATTATATCGCTGTGTTTTGACGCACCTCTCATAACTTCTCCTATATCACTGTATTTTTGCGCAGCTCTTATACCTTCCCCTATATTGCCGTGCTTTCATGCGAATCTCATAATGTCCCCTATATCGCTGTGTATTCGCGCACATCCCATAGCATCCCTTATATTGCTCTGCCTTCGCGTACCTCTCATACCTTCCCCTATATCGCCCTGTTTCGCGAACCTTCCATACCTTCCCCTATATCGCTGTGTTTTCATGCACATCTCATAACGTCCCCAATGTTGCTGGGTTTTCACGCACCTCTCATAACTTCTCCAATATCGCTATGTTTTTGTGCACCTCTCATACCTTTCCTATTATCACTGCGTTTTCATGCACATCTCATCACGTCCCCTATATCGCTGTGTATTCACGGACCTCCCATAGCATCCCCTATATCGCTGTGCCTTGCGCACCTCTCATAACTTCCCCTATATCGCTGTCTTTTCACGCACATCCCATAGATTCAACTTTATCGCTGTGTTATTGCTCACCTCTCATAGATTCCCCTATATCGCTGTTTTTTTTCACTTCTCATAGCTTCCACTACATCGACATGTTTTCGCGCACCTCTCATGTCTTCACCTAGATCGCTATGTTTTCGATCCTCTTAATACTTCCCTTATATCGCTGTGTTTTCTCGCACATCTGATACATTCTCCCGTATCGCCGTGTTTTCGCACACCTCTCATAATGTCCCCTATATCGCCGTGTTCTCGCACACCTCTCATAACTTCCCCTATAGCACTGTGTTTTTGCGCATGTCCCATAGCGTCCCCTATATCGTTGTGCCTTCACATACTTCTCATAACTTCATCTATATCACCCTGTTTTCGAGCACTTTCCATACCTTCCCCTATATCGCTGTGTTTTCATGCACCTCTCATACCTCCCCCTATATCGCTGTGCCTTGCGCACCTCTCATACCTCCCCCTATATCGCTGTGCCTTGCGCACCTCTCATACCTTCCCCTATATCGCTGTTCCTTGCGCCCCTTCATTCCTTCCCCTAAACTGCTGTATTTTTGCGCACATCCCATAGATTCACCTTTATTGCTGTGTTATTGCTCATCTCTCATAGCTTGCCCTGTATCGCCATGTTTTTGCGCACCTCTCATAACTTCCCCTATATCGCCGTGTTGTTATGCACATCTCATAACGTCCCCTATATCGCTGTGTTTTCACGCACCTCTCATGTCGTCACCTAGATCGCTATGTTTTCGCTCCTCTCATTACTTCCCCTATATCGCTGTGTTTTCTCGCACATCTGATACATTCTCCCGTATCGCCGTGTTTTCGCACACCTCTCATAATGTCCCCTATATCGCCGTGTTCTCGCACACCTCTCATAACTTCCCCTATAGCACTGTGTTTTTGCGCATGTCCCATAGCGTCCCCTATATCGTTGTGCCTTCACATACTTCTCATAACTTCATCTATATCACCCTGTTTTCGAGCACTTTCCATACCTTCCCCTATATCGCTGTGTTTTCATGCACCTCTCATACCTCCCCCTATATCGCTGTGCCTTGCGCACCTCTCATACCTCCCCTATATCGCTGTGCCTTGCACATCTCTCATACCTTCCCCTATATCACTGTGTTTTCGTGCACATCCCATAGCTTCCATTATATTGCCCTATTTTTGTGCACCTCTCATGTCTTCCCCTATATCACTGTGTTTTCGCGCACCTCCCGTAGCATCGCCTATATTGCTGTGCCTTCGTGCACCTCTCATACCTTCCCCTATATCGCCATGTTTTCGTGCACCTCTCCTACCTCCCCCAATATCGCTGTGTTTTCATGCCCCTCTCATAACTTCTCAAATATCGCTGTATTTTTGTGCTCCTCTCGTGGCTTTCGCAATATCGCCGCGTTTTCATGCACGTCTCTTAATGTCCCCTATATCGCTGGGTATTCGTGCACCTCCCATAGCGTCCCCTATATCGCTGTGCTGTCGCTCACCTCTCATATCTACGCATATATCGCCTTGTTTTCGCACACCTCCCATATCTTCCCCTATATCGGTGTCTTTTCACACACCTCTCATGGCTTCCCCATATCGCCATATTTTCATGCACATCTCATAACGTCCCCTATATCGCTGTGTATTCACGCTCCTCCCATAGAATCCCCTATATCGCTGTTTCTTCGTGCACCTCTCATACCTTCCCCAATATCGCCCTGTTTTCGCACACCTCTCATGGCTCCGCCTACATCGCTGTGTTTTCGCACACCTCTCATAGCTTCCCCTATATTGCTGTCTTTTCACGCTCATCTCATAGCTTCACGTTTATCGCTGTGGTATTGCTCACCTCCCATAGCTTCCCCTATATTGCCATGTTTTCACGCAATTCTCATATCTTCACCTATATCGCTGTGTTTCCGCTCCTCTCATTACTTCCCCTATATCGCTCTGTGTTCTCGCACCTCTGATACATTCCCCTGTTTCTCCGTGTTCTCGCACACTTTTCATATCTTCCCCTATATCAATGTGTTCTGGCGCGCGTCCAATAGCGCCCCCTATATCGCTGTGCTTTCGCGCACCTCTCATACCTCCCCCTATATCGCCCTGTTTTCGCGCACCTCCCATAGCATCCCCTATATTGCTGTGTTTTCACGCACCTCACATAACTTCTCCTACATTGCTGTATTTCTGCACACCTCACATAACTTCTTCGATATGGCTGTGTTTTTATGCACATCTCATAATGTCCCCTATATCACTGTGTATTCACGCACCTCCCATAGCATCCCCTACATCGCTGTGCGCTCGCGCACCTCTCATACCTTCCCCTATATCGCCGTTTTCACGCACCTCCCATTCCTTCCCCTATATCGCTGTGCTTTCACACACCTCTCATAATTTCTCCTATATCGCTATGTTTTTGTGCACCTCTCATACCTTCCCCTATATCGTTGTGTTTTCACGCACCTCTCATACCTTCCCCTATATCGCCCTGTTTTCACGCACATCCCATAGCTTCCACTATATTGTTCTGTTTTTGCGGAACTCTCATGTCTTCTCCTACATCACTGTGTTTTCTCGCACTTCTGATGCATTCCCATGTAACGCCAAGTTTTCGCTCACCTCTCATACCTTCCCCTATATCGCTGTGTTTTCGTGCACCTCTCATAGCTTCCCCTATATGACCATGCTTTCATACACATCTCATACCGTCCCCTATATCACTGTGTTTTCGCGCACCTCCCATAGCAGCCCCTATATCGCTGTACCTTCGTGCACCTCTCACACCTTCCCCAATATCGCCCTGTTTTTGCGCACCTCCTATACTTTCCCCTATTTCGCTGTGTTTTCACGCATCTCTCATGGCTTCCTCAATATCGCTGTGTATTCATGCACGTCTCATACCGTCCCCTATATCGCTGTGTTTTCGCACACCTCCCATAGCTTCGCCTACATCGCTGTTTTCGCACACCTCTCATACCTTCCCCTATATCGCTGTCTTTTCGCGCACATCCCATAGCTTCACCTTGATCGCTGTGTTATTGCTCATCTCTCATAACTTCCCCTATATCGCCGTTTTTTCGCACACCTCGCATGTCTTCACCTATATCGCTATGTTTTAGCTCCAATCATTACTTCCCCTATATCGGTGTTTTCTCGCACCTCTGAAACATTCCCCTGTATCACCATGTTTTTGCACACCTCTTATAATTTCCCCTATATCGCTGTGTTCTCACAGACCTCTCTTACCTTCCCCTAAATCACTGTGTTTTTGCGCACGTCCCATAGCGTCCCCTATATCGCTGTGTTTTCTCGCACCTCTGATGCATTCCCTTGTATCGCCGTTTTCGCGCACTTCCCATACATTCCCCTATATAGCAGTGCCTTCGCCAACTCTCTTGCCTTCCCCTATATCGCCCTGTTTTCGCGCACTTCACATACATTCCCCTATATCACTGTGTTTTCATGCACCTCCCATAGCATCCCCTATATTGCTGTGCCTTCGCGCACCCCTCTTACCTTCCCCTATATAGCCCTGTTTTCACGCACCCCCCATACATTCCCCTATATCGCTGTGTTTTCGTGCACCTCTCATACCTCCCCCTATGTCGCTTTGTTTTCACGCACCTCTCATAACTTCTCCTATATCGCTGTATTTTGTGCACCTCTCATGTCTTCCCCAATATAGCCGTGTTTTCATGCACATCTCTTAATGTCCCCTATATCGCTGTGTATTCGCGCACCTCCCATAAAGTCCCCTATATTGCTGTGTTTTCGCACACCTCTCATACCTTCCCCTATATCGCCCTGTTTTTGCGCACCTTCCATAGCTTCCACTATATTGCCCTGTTTTCGCGCACCTCTCGTAGCTTCCCCTATATCGCTGTGCCTTGCGCACCTCTCATAGCTTCCCCTATATCGCTGTGCCTTGCGCACCTCTCATAGCTTCCCCTATATCGCTGTCTTTTCGCGCACATCCCATAGATTCAGCTTTATCACTGTGTTAATCCTCACCCCTCATAGCTTCCCCTGTATGACCGTGTTTTTGCTCACCTGTCATTTCTTCACCTAGATCGCTATGTTTTCGCTCCTCTCAATACTTCCCCTATATGGCTGTGTTTTCATGCACATTTCATACCTTCCCCTATATCGCTGTGTTTTCGCACACCTCTCACAACTTCTCCTATATCGCTGTGTTTTTGTGCACCTCTCATACCTTCCCTGATATCGCTGCGTTTTCATGCACATCTCATCACGTCCCATATATCGCTGTGTATTCACGCACCTCTCATAGCATCCCTTATATCGCTGTGCCTTCGCACCTCTCATACCTTCCCCAATATCGCTGTGTTTTCGTGCACCCCTCATACCTTCCCTGATATCGCTGTGTTATTCACGCACCTCTCATAACTTCTCCTATATCACTGTATTTTTGTGCAGCTCTTATACCATCCCCTATATTGCCGTATTTTCATGCACATCTCTTAACGTCCCATATATCGCTGTGTATTCGCACAACTGCCATAGCATCCCCTATATCGCTGTGCCTTCGCGCACCTCTCATACTTTCCCCTATGTCGCCCTGTTTTCGCACACCTCCCATACCGTCCCCTATATCGCTGTATTTTCGCACACCTCCCATGGCTTCCCCAATATCACCGTTTTTTCATGCACATCTCATAACGTCTCCTATATCTCTGTGTATTCACGCACCTCCCATAGCATCCCCTATATCGCTGTGCCTTCACGCATCGCTCATACCTTCCCTTATATCGCCCTGTTTCCCGTGCACCTCCCATGGCTTCGCCTACATCGCTGTGTTTCTCCGCACATCTCATACCTTCCCCTATATCGCCGTGTTTTCGCGCACCTCTCATTTCTTCACCTATATCGCTGTGTTTCCGCTCCTCTCATTACTTCCCCTATATCGCTCTGTGTTCTCGCACTTCTGATACAGTTCCCTGTATCAACGTGTTTTCGCGCAACTCTCATAATTTCACCTATATCGCCGTGTTCTCGCACACCTCTCATATCTTCCCCTATATCACTGTGTTTTCGCGCACGTCCAATAGCGTCCCCTATATCGCTCTGTTTTCACGCACCTCTCATAGCTTCCCCTGTATTGCTGTATTTTTGCGCACCTCTCATAACTTCCCCTATATTGCCGTGTTTTTATGCACATCTCATAACGTCCCCTATATCACTGTGTATTCGTGCACCTCCCATAGCATCCCCTATATCGCTGTGCCTTCGCGCACCTCTCATACCTTCCCCTATATCGCCCTGTTTTCGCACACATCCCATACCTTCCACTATATTGCCCTGTTTCCGCGCACCTCACATGTCTTTCACTACATCACTGTGTTTTCTGGCACCTCTGATACATTTCCCTGTAACACCAAGTTTCGCGCACCTTTCATACTTTCCCCTAAATTGCCGTGTTTACGTGCACCTCTCATACCTCCCCCTATATCGCCATGTTTTTATGCACATCTCAATACCGTCTCCTATATCGCTGTGCTTTTGCGCACCTCCCATAGCATCCCCGATATCGTTGTGCCTTCGTGCACCTCTCATACCTTCCCCTATATCGCCCTGTTTTCGCGCACCTCCCATACTGTCCCCTATATCGCTGTGTATTCGTGCACCTGTAATACCTTCCCCTATATCTCTGTGTTTTCACGCACTTCTCATAACTTCTCCTATATCGCTGTGTTTTCGTTTACCTTTCATACCTTCCCTTATATCGCTGTGTTTTCACGCACCTCTCATAACTTCTCCTATATCACAGTGTTTTTGTGAACCTCTCATACCTTCGCTAATATCGCTGTTTTCATGCACATCTCATCACGTCCCCTATATCGCTGCGAATTCGCGCTCCTCCCATAGCATCCCCTATATCACTGTGCCTTGCGCACCTCTCATACCTTCCCCTATATCGCTGTCATTTCGCGCACATCCCATAGATTCATCTCTATCGCTGTGTTATTGCTCACCTCTCATAGCTTCCCCTGTATTGCCGTGTTTTTGCTCACGTCTCATGTCTTCACCTAGATCGCTATGTTTTCGCTCCTCTCAATACTTCCCCTATATCGCTGTGTTTTCTCGCACAATTGATACGTTCTCCCGTATCGCCGTGTTTTTACACCTCTCATAATTTCCCCTATATCGCCGTGTTCTCGCACACCTCTCATACCTTCCCCTATATCACTGTGTTTTCGCGCACGTTCCATAGCGTCCCCTATATTACTGTGCTTTCGCGCACCTCTCATACCTTCCCCTATATCGCCCTGTTTTCGCGCACATCCCATACCTTCCACTATATTGCCCTGTTTTCGCGCACCTCTCATGTCTTCCACTACATCGCTGTGTTTTCTGGCACCTCCGATGCATTCCCCTGTAACGCCAAGTTTTCGCGCACCTCTCATACTTTCCCCTATATCGCCGTATTTACGCGCACCTCTCATACCTCCCCCTATATCGCCATGTTTTTATGCACATCTCATACCGTCTCCTATATCGCTGTGTTTTCGCGCACCTCCCATAGCATCCTCTATATCGCTGTGCCTTCGTGCTCCTCTCATACCTTCCCTTATATCGCCCAGTTTTCGCGCACCTTCTATACCTTCCCTTATATCGCTGCGTTTTCGTGCACCTCTCATACCTTCCCCTCTATTGCCCTGTTTTCGCGCACTTCCTATACCTTCCCCTATATCACTGCGTTTTCGTGCACCTCTCATAGCTTCCCCTATATGGCTGTGTTTTCATGCACATCTCATAACGTCCCCTATATCGCTGTGTATTCGTGCACCTCCCATTCCTTCCCGTATATATCTCTGTGTTTTCGTGCACCTTTCATACCTTCCCCTATATCGCTGTGTTTTCGCTTACCTCTCATAACTTCTCCTATATCGCTGTGTTTTTGTGCACCTCTCATACCTTCCCTAATATCGCTGCGTTTTCATGCACATCTCATCACGTCCCCTATATCACTGTGTATTCACGCAGCTCCCATAGCATCCCCTATATCGCTGTGCCTTGAGCACCTCTCATTGCTTCCCCTATATCACTGTCTTTTCGCTCACATCCCATAGATTCACCTTTATCGCTGTGTTATTGCTCACCTCTCATAGCTTCCCCTATATCGCCGTGTTTTCGCGCACCTCTCATGTCTTCACCTAGATCGCTATGTTTTCGCTCCTCTCAATACTTCCTCTATATCGCTGTGCTTTCTCGCACATCTGATACATTCTCCCGTATCGCTGTGTTTTCGCACACCTCACTTAATTTCCCCTATATCGCCGTGTTCTCGCACACCTCTCCTTTACCTTACCCTATATCGCCCTGTTTTCATGCACATCGCATAGCTTCCACTACATTGCCCTGTTTTCGCGCACCTCTCATGTATTCCACTACATGGCTGTGTTTTCTGGCACCTCTGATGCATTCCCCTGTAAAGCCAACTTTTTGTGCACCTCTCATACTTTCCCCTATCTCGACGTGTTTTAGCGCACCTCTCATAGCTTCCCATATATCGCTGTGTTTTCATACACATCTCATACCGTCCCCTATATCACTGTGTTTTCGCGCACCTCCCATAGCATCTTCTATATCGCTGTGCCTTCGTGCACCTCTCATACCTTCCCCTATATCGCCGTGTTTTCATGCACATCTCATAACGTTCCCTATATTGCTGGGTTTTCACGCACCTTTCATAACTTCCCCTGTATCGCCGTGTTTTTGCTCACCTCTCATAACTTCCCCTATATCGCCGTGTTGTTATGCGCATCTCATAACGTCCCCTATATCGCTGTGTATTCGCGCACCTCCCATAGCATCCCCTATATCGCTGTGCCTTCGCGCACCTCTCATACCTTCCCCTATATCGCCCTGTTTTCGCGCACCTCACATTCCTTCACCTATATCGCCCTGTTTTCGCGCACCTCCCATTCCTTCACCTATATCGCTGTTTTCGTGCACCTCTCATACAATCCCCTATATTGCTGTGTTTTCACACACCTCATAACTTCTCCTATATCGCTGTGTTTTTGTGCACCTCTCATACGTTCCCTAATATCGCTGCGTTTTCATGCACATCTCATCATGTCCCCTATATCAATGTATATTCACGCACCTCCCATAGCATCCCCTATATCGCTGTGCCTTCGTGCACCTCTCATACCTTCCCCTATATCGCCCTGTTTTCGCGCACCTCTCATAACTTCTCCTATATTTCTGTATTTTTGCTCACCTCTCATAACTTCCACTATATCGCTGTGATTTTATGCACATCTCATAACGGCCCCTATATCGCTGTGTATTCGTGCACCTCCCATACCTTCCCCTATATCGCTGTGTTTCCGCACACCTCTCATAACTTCTCGTATATCGCTGTGTTTTTGTGCACCTCTCATACCTTCCCTAATTCCGTTGCGTTTTCATGCACATCTCATCACGTCCCCTATATTACTGTGTTTTTGCGCACCTCCCATAGCATCCCCTATATCGCTGTGCCTTCGTGCACCTCTCATACCTTCCCCTATATCGCCCAGTTTTCATGCACCTCCTATACCTTCCCTTGTATCGCTGCGTTTTCGTGCACCTCCCATACCATCCCCTATATGGCCGTGTTTTCATGCACCTCTCATACTTTCCCCTATTTCGCTGTGTTTTCATGCACATCTCATAACGTCCCCTATTTAGCTGTGTTTTCGTGCACCTCCCATAACATTCCCTATATCGCTGTGCCTTCACGCACCTCTCATACCTTCCCCTATATCGCCTTTTTTTCATGCACATCTCATAAGGTCCACTATGTCGCTGGGTTTTCACGCACCTCTCATAACTTCCCCTATATCACCCTGTTTTCGTGCTCCTCTCATACCTTCCCCTATATCACTGTGTTTTCACGCACCTCTCATAACTTCCCCTTTGTCGCTGTTTTTTCGCACACCTCTCATGGTTTCCCGTCTATCGCCGTGTATTCATGCACATCTCAAACCGTCCCATATATCGCTGTGCTTTCGCGCACTTCTCACACCTTCCCCTATATCGCTGTGTTTTCGTGCAACTCTCATACCTTCACTATTTCGTTGCATTTTCATGCACATCTCATCACGTCCCCTATATCGCTGTATATTCACGCACATCCCATAGCATCCCCTATATCGCTGTGCATTCACGCACCTCTCATACCTTCCCCTACATCGCCCTGTTTTAGCGCACATCCCATAACTTCCACTATATTGCCACGCTTTTGCGCACCTCTCATGTCTTCTCCTACATCGCTGTGTTTTCTCGCACCTCTGATGCATTCCCCTGTAACGCCAAGTTTTCGCACACGTCTCATACTTTCCCCTATATCACTGTGTTTTCGCGCACCTCCCATAGCATCCCCTATATCGCTGTGCCTTCGTGCACCTCTCATACCTTCCCCTATATCGCCGTGTTTTCATGCACATCTCATAACTTCCCCTATATCGCTGTGTTTTCGGACACCTCTCACACCTTCCCCTGTATTGGTGGGTTTTAGCTCACCTCTCATAGCTTCCACTATATTGCCTTGTTTTCGCGCACCTCTGATGTCTTCCCCTATATCATTGTGTTTTCGTGCACATTCCATAGCATCCCCTATATTGCTGTGCCTTCATCTATATCACCCTGTTTTCGAGCACCTTCCATACCTTCTCCTATATCGCTGTGCCTTGCGCACCTCTCATAACTTCCCCTATATCGCTGTGTATTCACACACCTCTCATGGTTTCCCGACTATTGCCGTGTATTCATGCACATCTCATACCGTCCCCTATATCGCTGAGTTTTTGCACACCTCTCATACCTTCGCCTACATCCCAGTGTTTTTGCGAAACTGTCATAACTTCCCCTATATCGCCGTATTGTTATACACATCTCATAACGTCCCCTATATCGCCCTGTTTTCGCGCACCTCCCATTCTTTCACCTATATCGTCCTGTTTTCGCACACCTCCCATTCCTTCACCTATATCGCTGTTTTCGTGCACCTCTCATACCTTCCCCTATATCGCTGTGTTTTTGTGCACCTCTCATATCTTCCCTAATATCGCTGTGTTTTCATGCACATCTCATCACGTCCCCTATAACGCTGTGTATTCACGCACCTCCCATAGCATCCCCTATATCACTGTGCCTTGCGCACCTCTCATACCTTTCCCTATATCGCTGTCTTTTCGCGCACATCGCATACATTCACCTTTATCTCTGTGTTATTGCTCATCTCTCATAGCTTCCTCTGTATCGCCGTGTTTTTGCTCACCTCTCATAGATTCCGCTATATCGCCGTGTTTTCGCGCACCTCTCCTGTCTTCCCCTATATCACTGTGTTTTCGCGCACATTCCATAGCATCCCCTATATTGATGTGCCTTCGAATACCTCTCATAACTTCATCTATATGGCCCTGTTTTCGCGCACCTCCCATTCCTTCACCTATATCGCCCTGTTTTCGCGCACCTCCCATTCCTTCACCTACATCTCTGTTTTTGTGCACCTCTCATACCTTCCCCTATATCGCTGTGTTTTCGTGCTCCATTCATACCTTCACTAATGTCGTTGCATTTTCATGCACATCTCATCACGTCCCCTATATCGCTGTGTATTCACGCACCTCCCATAGCTTCCCCTGTATCGCCGTGTTTTTGCTCACCTCTGATAGCTTCCCCTATATCACCCTGTTTTCGCGCACCTCCCATACTTTCGCGATAACGCTGTGTTTTCGTACTCCCCTCATACCTTCCCCGAAATCGCTGTGTTTTCGCACACCTCTCATACCTTCCCCTATATCGCTGTGTTTTCACGCAGCTCTCTTAACTTCTCCTATATCGCTGTGATTTTGCACACCTCTCATACCTTCCCCTATATCGCTGTGTTTTCAGGCACCTCTCATGGCTTCCCCAATATCACCGTGTATTCATGCACATCTCATACCGTCCCCTATATCGCTGTGTTTTGGTGCACCTCCCATAGCTTCACCTACATCGCTGTTTTCGCGCACATCCCATAGCTTCACCTTGATCGCTGTGTTATTGCTCACCTCTCATAGCATACCCTATATCGCCCTGTTTTCGCGCACCTTGCATGTCTTAACCTATATCGCTATGTTTTCGCTCCTATCATTAATTCCCCTATATCGCTGTGTTTTCTCGCACCTCTGATACATTCTCCTGTATTGCCATGTTTTCGCGCACCTCTTACAATTTCCCCTATATCGCCGTGTTATCACACACCTCTCATACCTTCCACTATATCACTGTTTTTTTGCGCATGTCCCATAGCGTCCCCTATATAGCTGTGTTTTCTCGCACCTCTGATACATTCCCCTGTATCGCCGTGGTTTCGCGCACATCCCATAGGTTCCACTATATTGCCCTGTTTTTGCGCACCTCTCACGTCTTCCCCTATATCACGGTTTTTTCGCGCACCCCTCATAGCATCCCCTGTATTGCTGTGCCTTCTCGCACCTCCCATACCTTCCCCAAAATCGCTGTGTTTTCGTGCACCTCTCCTACCTTCCCTTATATCGCTGTGTTTTCACGCACCTCTCATAACTTCCCCTGTATCGCCGTGTTTTTATGCACATCTCATAACGTCCCCTATATCGCTGTGTATTCGAGCACCTCCCATTCCTTCCTGTGTTTTTCTCTGTGTTTTCGTGCACCTTTCATACCTTCCCCTATATCGCTTTGTTTTCGCACAGCTCTCATAACTTCTCCTATATCACTGTGTTTTTGTAAACCTCTCATACCTTCCCCTATATCGCCGTGTTTTCATGCACATCTCATAACGTCCCCTATATTGCGGGGTTTTCACGCACCTCTCATAACTTCCCCTATATCGCACTGTTTTCGCACTCCTCTCATACCTTCACCTATATCACTGTGTATTCACGCACCTCTCATAACTTCCCCTATATCGCTGTGTTTTCGCACACCTCTCATGGTTTCCCGTCTATTGCCGTGTATTCATGCACATCTCATACAGTCCTGTATATCGCTTCGCTTTCGCGCACCTCTCATACCTTCCCCAATATCGCTGTGTTTTTGTGCACCTCTCATACCATCACTAATATCGTTGCATTTTCTTGCACATCTCATCACGTCCCCTATATCGCTATGTATTCACGCACCTCCCATAGTATCCCCTATATCGCTGTGCATTCACGCACCTTCCATAGTATCCCCTATATTGCTGTGCCTTCGCGCACCTCTCATACCTTCCCCTATATCGCCCTGTTTTCGTGCACCTCTCATGTCTTCACCAAGATCACTATGTTTTCGCTCCTCTCATTACTTCCCCTATATCGCTATGTTTACTCGCACATCTGATACATTCTCCCGTATCGCCGTGTTTTCGCGCACCTCTCATAATTTCCCCTATCTCGCCGTGTTCTCGCACATCTCTCATACCTTCCCCTATATCACTGTGTTTTCGCGCACGTCCCATAGCGTCCCCTATATCGCTGTGTTTTCGCACACCTCTCATACCTTCCCCTATATCGATGTCTTTTCGCACACATCCCATAGATTCATCTTTATCGCTGTGTTATTGCTCGCCCCTCACAGCTTCCCCTGTATCGCCGGGTTTTAGCTCACCTCTCATAGCTTCCACTATATTGCCCTGTTTTCGCACACCTCTCATGTCTTCCCCTATATCACTGTGTTTTGCGCACCTTCCATAGCATCCCCTATATTGCTGTGCCTTCGCATACCTCTCATAACTTCATCTATATCACCCTGTTTTCAAGTACCTTCCATACCTTCCCCTATATCGCTGTGCCTTGCGCACCTTTTATACCTTCCCCTATATCGCTGTCTTTCGCGCACATCCCATAGATTCACCTTTATCACTGTGTTATTGCTCACCTCTCTAGCTACCCCTACATCGCCGTTTTTTTGCGCACCTCTCATAACTTCATCTATATCGCTGTATTGTTATGCACATCTCATAACGTCCCCTATATCGCTGTGTATTCGCGCGCCTCCCATAGCATCCCCTATATCGCGATACAGGGGAAGCTATGAGAGGTGAGCAAAAACACAGCGATAAAGGTGAATCTATGGGATGTGCGCGAAAAGACAGCGATATCAGGGAAGGTATGAGAGGTGCGCAAGGCACAGCGATATAGGGGATGCTATGGGAGGTGCGTGAATGCACAGCGATATATGGGAAGATATGAGAGGTGCGCGAAAACTTGGCGTTACAGGGGAATGCATCAGAGGTGCCAGAAAGCACAGCGACGTAGTGGAATACATGAGAGGTGCGCGAAAACAGGGCAATATAGTGGAAGCTATGGGATGTGCTCGAAAACAGGACGATATAGGGGAAGGTATGAGAGGTGCACAAAAACCACAGCGATATAGGGGACGCAATGGGACGTGCGCAAAAACACAAAGATATAGGGGAAGGTATGAGAGGTGTGCGAGAATTTGGCGATATAGGGGAAATTATGAGAGGTGTGCGAAAACACGGCGATACCGGAGAATGTATCAGATGTGCGAGAAAACACAGCGCTATAGGGGAAGTATTGAGAGGAGCGAAAACATAGCGATCTAGGTGAAGACATGAGAGGTGTGCGAAAACACAGCGATATAGGGGAAGCTATGAGAGCTGAGTAAAAACATGGTGATACAGGGGAAGCTATGACAGGTGAGCAAGTACACAGCGATAAAGGTGAATCTATGGGATGTGCGCGAAAATACAGTGATATAGGGAAAGCTATGAAAGTTGTTTGATAACACAGCGATATAGGGAAAGATGTGAGAGGTGCGCGAAAATGCGGCGTTACCAGGGAAGCTACGAGAGGTGCATGAAAACACATCGATATACTGGCAGGTATGAGAGGTGCACAAAAACAAAACGACATAGGGGTAGGTATGCGAGGTGCGCGAAAACACATCGATATAGGGGAAGCGATGCGAGGTGCGCAAAAACACAGCGATATAGGGGAAGCTATGTGAGGTGCCAGAAAACACAGCCGTATATGGGAAGCTACGGGAGGTGCACGAAAACAGAACGATATAGGGGAAGGTATGAGAGGTGCGAGAAGACACAGCGATATTGGGGAAGCTATGGGAGGTGCACAAAAACACAGCGCTATAGGAGAAGATATGAGAGGTGCACAAAATCACAGCACTATCGGGGAAGCTATGGGAGGTGTGGAAAAACACAGCGATACAAGGGAAGGTATAAGAGGTGCACGAAAACACAGCTATGTTGGAGAATCTATGGGAGGTTCGCGAAAACACAGCGGTGTAGGGGAAGCTATGTGAGATGCACCAAAACACGGCAGTATGGGGGAAGATATGAGAGGTGCGCAAAAACACAGCGATTTGGAGAAAGCGATGAGAGGTGCGCGACAAGATCACAATATATGGGAAGCTATGAAAGGTGCGCGAAAACACGACGAAAAAGGGGAAGCTATGCGAAGTGCATTAAAACACAGCGATATAGGGGAAGGTATGAGCAGTGCGCTAAAACACATCAATAGAGTGGAAGTTATGCGATGTGCGAGAAAACAAGGCGATATAGGAGAAAGTATGAGAGGTGTACGAAAACACAGCGATATATGGGAAGCCATGGGAGGTGTGCGAAAACACAGCGATATAGGGGAAGCGATGCGAGGTGCACGAGAACACATCGATACAGGGGAAGCTATGAGAGGTGTGCGAACACATCGACTTAGTTGAAGTTGTGAGAGGTGCGTGAGAACATGGTGATATAGGGGAAGCTATCAGAGGGGAGTGTTATCTGAGCAATATATGGGACGGTATGAGAGGTGCACAAAAACACAGCGATATAGGGGAAGCTATCTGAGGCGCGTGAAAACATAGCGATATAGGGAAAGCTATGAGAGGTGCGCGAAAACAGATCTATATAGGGGAAGGTATGAGAGGTGCTCGAAAACACATCGATAGAGGGGAAGGTATGAGAGGTGCTCGAAAACACATCGATAGAGGGGAAGCCACGAGAGGTGTGCGAAAATATCGCCATTTATGGCAAGCTATTAGAGGTGTGCAAAAACAGTGATATAGCGGAAGCAGTAGGAGGTATGCGAAAACACAGCAATATAGGGGAAGCTATGAAAGCTGTTTGATAACACAGCGATATAGGGAAAGATGTGAGAGGCGCGCGAAAATGCGGCGTTACCAGGGAAGCTACGAGAGGTGCGCGAAAACACATCGTTATAGTGGCAGGTATGAGAGGTGCACAAAAACAAAACGACATAGGGGTAGGTATACGAGATGCACAAAAACACAGCGATATAAGGGAAGCGATGCAAGGTGCGCGAAAACAGCGATATAGGGGAAGCTATGAGAGGTGCCAGAAAACACAGCCATATATGGGAAGCTACGGGAGGTGCACGAAAAGAGAGCGATATAGGGGAAGGTATGAGAGGTGCGAGAAAACAAGGCGATATAGGAGAAAGTATGAGAGGTGTACGAAAACACAGCGATATATGGGAATCAATGGGAGGTGTGCGACAACAGAACGATATAACGGAAGGTAACAGAAGTGCGAGAAGACACAGCGATATTGGGGAAGCTATGGGAGGTGCGCGAAAAGACAGCGATAATGGGAAGGTATGGGAGGTGCGCAAAAACACAGCGCTATGGGGAAGATATGAGAGGTGCACAAAATCACAGCACTATAGGGAAAGCTATGGGAGGTGTGCGAAAACACAGCGATACAAGGGAAGGTATAAGAGGTGCGCGAAAACACAGCTATGTGGGAGGATCTATGGGAGGTGGGAGAATCTATGGGATGTGCGCGAAAACACAGCTATGTGGGAGGATCTATGGGAGGTGGGAGAATCTATGGGATGTGCGCGAAAACACAGCGATGTAGGTGAAGCTATGTGAGGTGCACCAAAACAGAGCAATATAGGGGAAGGTATGAATGGTGCGCGAAAATGCAGCGATATATGGGAAGCTAGGAGAGGTGCGCGAAAACAGAGCGATATAGGGTAAGGTATGAGAGGTGAGAGAAAACACAGCGATATAGGGGAAGGTATGGGAGGTGCACGAAAACACAGCGATATAGGGGAAGCTCTGAGACGTGCGAAAACACAGCGATAATGGCATGGTATGGGAGGTGCACAACAACAGAGTGGTATAGGGGAAGGTATGAGATGTGCACGAAAACACAGCGATTTGGGAGAAACTATGAGAGGTGCACGAAAACATTGTAATATATGGAAAGCTATGAGAGGTGCACGAGAACACAGTGATATTGGGGAAGGTATGATAGGCATGCGAAAACAGAGCGATGTAGGGGAACCTATGGGAGGTGCATGAAAACGCAGTGATACAATGGAAGGTATGAGAGGTGCGCGAAAACACAGCGATATATGGGAAGCTATGGGAGGTGCACGAAAACAGAGCAATATAGGGGAAGGTATGAGTGGTGCGGAAAATGCAGCAATACATGGGAAGTTATGGGAAGTGCGTGAAAAGACAGAGATATAGGAGAATGTATGAGAAATGTGTGTAAACACAGAGATGTAGGGGAAGCTATGAGAGGTGCACAAAAACACAGCGATTTCATGAAAGCTATGAGAGGTGTGCGAAACCACAGCGATATAGGGGAAGTTATGAGAGGTGCGAGATCAACACAGCGATATAGTGCAAGCTATGGGAGGTGCACAAAAACAGAGCGATATAGGGGAAGCTATGTGAGGAGTGCGAAAACATGGCGATCTAGGGGAAGGTATGAGAGGTGCGCGAAAACACAGCGATATATGGGAAGCTATGAGAGGTATGCGAAAAAAAGCGTTACAGGGGCAGGTATGAAAGGTGTGCGAAAACACATCGATATACTTGAAGGTATGAGAGGTGCGAGAAAGCACAACGATATAGGGGAAGCTATGCGTGGTACGCGAAAACACAGCGATATAGGGGAAGCTATGAGAAGTTCCAGAAAACACAGTGATATAGTGGAAGCTATGAGAGGTGCAAGAAAACACAGCCGTATATGGGAAGCTACGGGAGGTGCACGAAAACAGAGCGATATAGGGGAAGGTATGAGAGGTGCGAGAAAACACGGCGATATATGAGGAAGTATGAGAGGTGCATTAAAAAAAAGTGATATATGGGAAGCCATGGGAGGTGTGCGACAACAGAGCAATATAGGGGAAGGTATCAGAAGTGTGAGAAGACACAGCGATATAGGGGAAGCTATGGGAGGTGCACGAAAACATGGTGATATAGTGGAAGCTCTGTGAGGAGCGTGTAAACACTGCTATCTAGGGGAAGCTATGAGAGGTTTTTGAAAATATAGCAATATATGGCAAGCTATGAGAGGTGTGCAAAAACATTGCGAAAGCGGAAGCGATGGGAGGTATGCGAAAACACAGCGACATATGGGAAGGTATCAGAGGTGGGCGATACCACAAGATATTGGGGAAGCTATATGAGGTGTGGGAAAACACAGCGATATAGGAGAAGCTATGAGAGGTGAGAGAAAGCACAGCCATATTGGGAAGCTATGGGAAGTGCACGAAAACACAGCGATAATGGGACGGTATGGGAGGTGCACGACAACAGAGCGATATTGTGGAAGGTTTCAGAGGTGCGAGAAAACACAGCGATATAGGGGAAGCTATGGGAGGTGCGCGAAAACACAGCAATATAGGGGAAGCTCTGAGACGTGTGCGAAAACACAGCAATATAGGGGTAGGTATGCGAGGTGCATGAAAACACAGTGATATATGGGAAGCTATGGGAGGTGCGTGAAAACACGGCGATATAGGCACAACTGTGAGAGGTCAGCAAAAACACAGCGATATAGGGGTAGGTATGCGAGGTGTTCGAGAGGGGAGCGGTATCTCAGCGATATATGGGACGGTATGAGAGGTGCACAAAAACACAGCGATATAGGGGAAGCTATGGAAGGCGCGTGAAGACATAGCGATATAGGGAATGCTATGAGAGGTGCGTGAAAACGCAGCAATATATATCGGAAGCTACGGGAGGTGCGCGAAAACAGAGCATTATATTATAGACCGTCCCATTATCGCTGTGTTTTCGTGCACTTCCCATATCTTCCCCAATATGGCTGTGCTTTCGCGCACCTCTCATAGCTTCTCCCATATTGCTGTGTTTTCCCGCACCCCACATAGCTTCCCCAATATCATTGTGTTTTCGCACACCTCTGATACCTTCCCGTATATCGCTCTGTTTTCGCTCACCTCTTATAGCTTCCCCTAGATCGCCGTGTTTTCGCGCACCTTTCACATCTACCCCTATATTGCTGTGTTATCAAGCAGCTCTCATAGCTTCCCCTATGTGTTTTCGCATACCTCCCATAGCTTCCGGTTTCTCGCTGTTTTCGCACACCTCTCTTAGCTTGCCATATATTGCTATATTTTCGCAAACCTCTCATAGATTCCCCTAGATCGCTGTGTTTTCATGCTCCTCAAAGAGCTTCCCCTATAACGCCGTGTTTTCGTGCACCTCTCATACCTTCCCCTACGTCGCTGTGCTTTCGCGCACCTCTCATACATTCCCCTATATTGCTCTGTATTCGCGCCCCAGCCATTTCTTCCCAAATATCACTGTGTTTCCGTGCACCTCTCATAGCTTCCCTTATATCGCTGTGTTTTCGAGCACCTCGCATAGCTTCTCCTATATCGTCATGTTTTCCCACACCTCTCACACCTTCAACTATATCGATGTATTTTCGCACACCTCTCGTAGCTTCGCCTATATCGATGTGTTTTTGCGCATGTTTCATACGTTCCCCAATATCGCAGTGTTTTCGCGCACCTCTCAGAGCTTCCCCCATATCACTGACTTTTCGCGCACCTCTCATAATTTCACCTATATCGCCGTGTTTTCGCAGACCTTTCATAACTCCCCTATATTGCTGTGCTTTCGCACACCTCTCATACTTTCTCCCATAACGTCGTGTTTTCATGCACCTCCCATAGCTTCCCCTATATCACTGTGTTTTCTCGTACCCCTCATACCTTCTCCTATATCACTCTGTTTTCTCGCACCTCCCATAGCTTCCCATTTTTCGCCATGTTTTCGCGCACCTCTCATAGCTTCCCATATATTGTGATGTTTTTGCACACCTCTCATCGCTATCCCCAAATGCTGTGTTTTTGCGTACCTCTCATATCTTCGCCCATATTGCCGTGATCTGGCGCACGTCGCACAGCTTCCCCTCCATCGTCGTGTTTTCACGCACCTCTCATACCTTCACCTATATCGCCGTCTTTCCACGCACCTCCCGTAGCTTCCACTATATTGCTGTGTTTTCTTGTACCTCTCATACCTTCCCCTATATCGCTGTTTTTGTGCACCTCCCATAGCTTCCCATATATTGCTGTGTTTTCGCGCACCTCCCATAGGTTCCCCTACATCGCTGTGTTTTTGCGTGCCTATCATTTCTTCCCCTATATCGCTGTGTTCTCATGCACCTGTCATAGATTTCCATATATTGCAATGTTTTCGTGCACCTCTCATAGCTTCCCCTATATCGCTGTGTTTTTGCTGACCTTTCACAGCTGTGCCTATATCGCCGTGTTTTCGCAAACCTCCCATAATTTCCCATATAGCACTGTGTTTTCAAGCACCTCACATACCTACCCCTATATTGCTGTGTTTTCTCGCACCTCCCATAGCTTCCCCTATATCGCTGTGTTTTCTCTCACCTAGGAAACCTTCCCCTATATCGCTGTGTTGTCGTGCACCTCCCATACCGTCCCATTATCACTGTGTTGTCGTGCACCTCCCATACCGTCCCATTATCGCTGTGTTTTCGTGCACTTCCCATAACTTCCCCAATATGGCTGTGCTTTCGCGCACCTCTCATAGCTTCTCCTATATTGTTCTGTTTTCCCGCATCTCACATAGCTTCCCCAATATCATTGAGTTTTCGCACACCTCTGATACCTTCTCGTATATCGCTGTGTTTTCGCTCACCTCTTATAGCTTCACCTAGATCGCGGTGTTTTCGTGCACCTCTTACATCTACCCCTATATCGCTGTGTTATCAAGCAGCTCTCATAGCTTCCCCTATATTGCTGTGTTTTTGCATACCTCCCATTGTTTCCGCTTCCTTGCTGTTTTCGTACACCTCTCATAGCTTGCCATATATTGTTATATTTTCACAAACCTCTCAGAGATTCCTCTTGATCGCTGTGTTTTCACACTCCTCAAAGAGCTTCCCCTATATCGCCATGTTTTCGTGAACCTCTCATAGCTTCCCCTAGATCGCTGTGTTTTCACGCACCTCACATAGCGTCCCCTATATTGCCATGTTTTCGCACACCTCCCACAGCTTCCCCTATATCGCTGTGTTTTCTCGCACCTCTGCCACCTTCCCCTATATATGGCTGTTGTCGTGCACTTCCCATGGCTTCCCATATATTGCTGAGTTTTCGCGCACCTCTCATACCTTCGCCTACATCACTGTGTTTTCGTGCACCTCTCATACTTTCTCCCATAACGCTGTGTTTTCACGCACCTCCCATAGCTTGCCCTATATCACTGTGTTTTCTCGCACCTCTCATACATTCCCCTACATCGCTGTGTTTTTGCGCACCTCCCATAAATTCCCAAATATGGCTGTGTTTTCTCGCACCTCTTATACCTTCCCCTGTATCGCTGTGCTTTCGCACACCTCCCATAGCTTCCCCGATATCACTGTGATTTCGTGCATCTCCTGTAGCTTCCTCTATATCGCTGTGTTTTCTCGCATCTCTCATAGCTTCCCCTATATCACTGTGTTTTCGCGCACCTTGCATAGCTTACCCTATATTGTTGTGTTTTCGCGCTCCTCTCATAACTTGAAGTATATCGATGTGTGTTTGCGCACCCCTTGTAGCTTCCCTGGTATTGATGTGTTTTCACGCACCTCTCATACCTTCCCCTATAACGCGTGTTTTTGCAGACCTCTCATAGCTTCCCCAATATAGCTGTGTTTTCGCG
The DNA here is from genome assembly GCF_030028105.1 of Mobula birostris. Lineage (NCBI taxonomy): Eukaryota > Metazoa > Chordata > Chondrichthyes > Myliobatiformes > Myliobatidae > Mobula > Mobula birostris. The sequence goes on along the minus strand of NW_027278576.1, from coordinate 123,653 downwards.
CATCTAGAATACCTTCCATTATATCGATGTGTTTTCGCCACCTCTCATACCTTCCCCATATTGCTGTTTTCTCATGCACCTCCCATAACTACCCATTTCTCGCCGTGTTTTCACGCACCTATCATAGCTTCCCATATATTGCGATGTTTTCCCGCACCTCTCATCGCTTTCCCCAAATCACTGTGTTTATGCGCTCCTCTCAGAGTTTCTCCTATATTGCTGTGTTTTCCTGCACCTCACATAGCTTCCCCAATATCATTGTGTTTTCGCACTCCTCTGATACCTTCCCCTATATCGCCGCGTTTTCGCGCACCTCTCATATCGTTCCCTATATCGCTGTGTTATCGAGCAGCTTTCAAGCTTCCCCTATATTGCTGTGTTTTCGCATACCTCCCACTGCTTCCGCTAATCGCTGTTTTTGCACACCTCTCATACCTTGCCATATATATCGATACTTTCACACACCTCGCATAGCTTCCCCTCCATCGCTCTGTTTTCGTGCACCTCCCATAGCTTCCCATATATCGCTATGTTTTCGCGCACCTCTCATACCTTCCACTATCTCGCTGCGTTTCTGTGCACCTCTCGTAGCTTCCCCTATATTGATGTATTTTCGCGCACCTCTCATAACTTTCCCTATATCACTGTGTTTTCATACACCTCCAATAGGTTTCCCTACATCGCTCTGTTTTCGAGTGCCTATCCTACCTTCACCTATATCACTGTGTACTCGCGCATCTGTCATAGCATCCCAAATATTGCGATGTTTTTGCGCACCTCTCATCGCTTTCCCCAAATCGCTGTGTTTTTACGTACCTCTCATATCTTCTCTCATATTACCTTCATCTGGCACACCTCGCATAGCTTCCCCTCCTTCGCTGTGTTTTCGCGCACCTCTCATACCTTCCCCTATATCACTGTGTTCTCGTGCAGCTCTCATAGCTTTCCATATATTACAATGTTTTCGTGCACCTCCCATAGCTTCCCCCAAATCGCTGTGTTTTCACGAACCTCTCATAGCTTCCACTATATCGTTGTGTTTTCGCACACATCGCATAGGTCCCCTATATTGTTGTGTTTTCGCGCACCTCTCATACCTTCCCCTATATCGCTGTGTTTTTGCTGACCTCTCACAGCTGTGCCTATATCGTCGTGTTTTCACGTACCTTCCATAGCTTCCCATATATCATTGTGTTTTGACACACCTCGCATACCTACCCCTATATCGCTGTGTTTTCGCGCATGTTTCAGAGCTTCCCCTATATCGCCGTGTTTTCGCACACCTCCCATAGCATCCCCTACATCACTGTGTTTTCTGGCACCTCTTATACCTTCCCCTATATCGCTGTGTTGTCGTGCACCTCTCATACCTTCCCCTAGATCGCCGTGTTTTCGCGCACCTCGCATAACGTCCTCTATGTTGTTGTGTTTTTGTGCACCTCTCATATCTTCCCCTATAGCGCTGTGTTTTTGCGCACCCCCCATACCTTCCCATTATCGATTGTTTTTTCGCGCACCACCCATAGATTCCCCAATATGGCTGTGTTTTTGCGCACCTCTTATACCTTCCCCTGTATCGCTGTGTTTTCACGCACCTCACATAGCGTCCCCTATATTGCCATGTTTTCGCACACCTCTCATAGCTTCCCCAATATCGCTGTGTTTTCTCGCACTTCAGCTACCTTCCCCTATGTCTCTCAATGTTGTGCACCTCCCCTGGCTTCCCATATATCGCTGTGTTTTCGCGCACCCCTCATACCTTCCCCTACATCGCTGTGTTTTCGCGCACTTCTCATAGTTTCTCCCATAACGCCGTGTTTTCACGCACCTCCCATAGCTTCCCCTATATCGCTGTGTTTTCTTGAACCTCTTATACCTTCCCCTATATCTCGCCGTGTTTTCGCGCACCTCTCATAGCTTCCCATATATTGCGATGCTTTCGCGCACCTCTCATCGCCATCCACAAATCGCTGTGGTTTTGCGTACCTCTCATATCTTCTTCCATATTGCCGTCATCTGGCGTACCTCGCATAGCTTCCCTTCCATCGCTCTGTTTTCGTGCACATCCCATAGCTTCCCATATATCGCTATGTTTTCGCGCACCTCTCATACCTTCCACTATCTCGCTGCGTTTCCGCACACCTCTCGTAGCTTCCCCTATATCGATGTATTTTCGCGCACCTCTCATAACTTCCCCTATATCGCTGTGGTTTCATACACCTCCCATAGGTTCCCCAACATCGCTCTGTTTTCGAGTGCCTATCCTACCTTCACCTATATCACTGTGTACTCGCGCACCTGTCATAGCTTCCCATATATTGCGATATTTTTGCACACCTCTCATCGCTATCCCCAAATCGCTGTGTTTTTACGTACCTCTCATATCTTCTCCCATATTACCTTCATCTGGCGCATCTCGCATAGCTTCCCCTCCATCGCTGTGTTTTCGCACACCTCTCATACCTTCTCCTACATCGCTCTGTTTTCGAGTGCCTATCATACCTTCCCCATATCACTGCGTTCTCGTGCAGCTCTCATAGCTTCCCCCAAATCGCTGCGTTTTCACGCACCTCTCATAACTTCCACTATATCGTTGTGTTTTCGCACACCTGGCATAGCTTCCCAAATATCATTGTGTTTTGACACACCTCGCATACCTACCCCTATATCGCTGTGTTTTCGCACACCTCTCATACCTTCCCCTAGATCGCCGTGTTTTCACGCACCTCGCATACCTTCCCCTATGTCGTGTTTTTGTCCTCCTCTCATACCTTCCCCTGCATCGATGTGTTTTTGCGCACCTTTCATACCTGCCCCTATAACGCGTTTTTCGCAGACCTTTCATAGCTTCCCCTACATCTCTGTGTTTTCGCGCATTTCTGATTTCTTCTCCTATATCTCCGTCTTTTCACGCACCTCGCATAGCTTCCACTATATTGCTGTGTTTTCTTTCACCTCTGATACCTTCCCCTATATCGCTCTGTTTTCGCGTACCTCTCGTAGCTTCCCATATATCGCTGCGTTTTCGCGCACCTCTCACATCTTTCCCTATGTCGCTGTGTTATCGAGCAGCTTTCATAGCTTCCCCTATCCCGCTGTGTTTTCGCATACCTCCCATAGCTTCCCCTATATTGCTGTGTTTTCCCATACCTCCCATAGCTTCCACTATATCGCTATGTTTTCTTTCACCTCTCATAACTTCCCCTATATTGCTGTTTTCGCGCACCTCTCATACACTCTCCTACATCGCTGTGTTTTAGCGCACCTCTCTTACCTTCAATGATATCACTGTGTTCTCGCGCATGTCCCATACCATAAGACCATAAGGAGCAGAAGTAGGCCATTCGGCCCATTGAGTCTGCTCCGCCATTTTATCATGAGCTGATCCATTTTCTCCTAATTAGTCCCACTCCCCCGCCTTCTCACCATAACCTTTGATGCCCTGGCTACTCAGATACCTATCAATCTCTGCCTTAAATACACCCAATAACTTGGCCTCCACTGCTGCCCGTGGCAATAAATTCCATAGATTTACCACCCTCTGACTAAAAAAATTTCTTCGCATTTCTGTTCTGAAAGGGCGCCCTTCAATCCTTAAGTCATACCCTCACGTACTAGACTCCCCCATCATGTGAAACAACTTTGCCACATCCACTCTGTCCATGCCTTTTAACATTCGAAATGTTTCTATGAGGTCTTCCCTCATTCTTCTAAACTCCGAAGAATACAGTCCAAGAGCGGACAAACGTTCCTCATATGTTAACCCTCTCATTCCCGGAATCATTCTAGTGAATCTTCTCTGTACCCTCTCCAACGTCAGCACATCCTTTCTTAAATAAGGAGACCAAAACTGCCCACAGTACTCCAAGTGAGGTCTCACCAGCGCCTTATAGAGCCTCAACATCACATCCCTGCTCCTATACTCTATTCCTCTAGAAATGAATGCCAACATTGCATTCACCTTCTTCACTACTGACTCAACCTGGAGGTTAACTTTAAGGGAATCCCATACGAGCATTCCCAAGTCCCGTTGCATCTCAGAACTTTGAATTCTTTCCCTATTTAAATAATAGTCTGCCCGTTTATTTTTTCTGCCAATGTGCATAACCATACATTTTCCAACATTGTACTTCATTTGCCACTTCTCTGCCCATTCTTCCAATCTACCCAAGTCTCTCTGAAGACTCTCCGCTTCCTCAGCACTACCAGCCCCTCCACCTACCTTCGTATCGTCAGCAAACTTAGCCACAAAGCCATCTATTCCATAACCCAAATCGTTGATGTACAATGTAAAAAGAAGCGGCCCCAACACTGATCCCTGTGGAACACCACTGGTAACCGGCAGCCAACCAGAATAGGATCCCTTTATTCCTACTCTCTGTTTCCTGCCAATCAGCCAAAACTCTATCCACGTATGTAACTTTCCTGTAATTCCATGGGCTCTTATCTTGTTAAGATATATATATCTTCCGCTATATCGCTGTTTTCGCACACCTCTCATAGCTTGCCATCTATGGCGATGTTTTCGCACACCTCTCATAAATTCCCCTAGATCGCTGTGTTTTCGCGCACCTCACATAGCATCTCCTAGATCGCCATGTTTTCGCACACCTCCCATAGCTTCCCATATATATCGCTACGTTTTCTCACTCCTCTGATACCATCCCCTATATCACTCTGCTGTCGTGCACTTCCCATGGCTTCCCATATATCGCTGAGATAATGCTCCTCTCTCATAGCTTCCCCTATATCGCCGTGTTTTCACGCACCTCTCATAGCTTCCCCTATATCGCTGTGATTTCGCGCACCTCGCATACCTTCCACTATATCTTTGAGTTTTTGCGCACCTCTCATACCTTCCACTATATCGATGTGTTCGCGCACCTCTCGAAGCTTCCCCTGTATTCATGTGTTCTCGCGCACCTCTTATCCCATCCCCTATAGCGCCGTGTTTTCGCGCACCTCTCATAGCTTCCCCTATATCGATGTGTTTTCGCACATCTCTCATAGCTTCCCCTATATCGTTGTGTTTTTGCGCACCTCGCATTCCTTCCTCTATATCGTTGTGTTTTCGCCACCTCTCATACCTCCCCTGTATCGCTGTGTTTTCACGCATCTCCCATAACTTCCCATTTTTCGCCGTGTTTTCGCGCACCTCTCATAGCTTCCCATATATTGCAATGTTTTCCTGCACCTGTCACTCTTTCCCCAAATCACTGTGTTTTTGCGCACCTCTCGTAGCTTCACCTATATCGCTGTGTTTTCCCGCGCCTCCCATGACTTCCCCAATATCATTGTGTTCTTGCTCACCTCTGATACCTTCCCCTATATTGCCGAGTTTTCGCACACCTCTCACATCTTTCCCTATATCGCTGTGTTATCTAACAGCTTTCATGGCTTCCCATATATTGCTGTGTTTTCGCATACCTCCCACTGCTTCCGCTGTATCGCTGTTTTAGCACACCTCTCATAGCTTGCCATATATAGCGATATTTTCGCACACCTCTCATAACATCCCTTAGATCGCTGTGTTTTCGTGCACCCCCCATAGCTTCCCATCTATCATTGTGTTTTCACGCACCTCTCATACCTTCCACTATATCGCTGTGTTTTCGCGCACCTCTCGTAGCCTCCCCTATATCGGTGTTTTCGCGCACCGCTCACAACTTCGCCTATATCGCTGTGTTTTCATGCACCTCCCATAGGTTTACCTACATCGCTGTGTATTTGCATGCCTATCATACCCTCCCCTCTGTTGCTGTGTTTTCGTGCACCTCTCATAGCTTTCCATATATTGCATTGATTTCACGCACCTCTCATAGCTTCCCCCAAATCGCGGTGTTTTCATGCACCTCTCATACCTTCCCCTATATCGCTGTGTTTTTGCTGACCTTTCACAGCTGTGCCTATATCGCCGTGTTTTCGCGAACCTCCCATAATTTCACATATAGCACTGTGTTTTCACGCACCTCGCATACCTACCCCTATATTGCTGTGTTTTCTCGCACCTCCCATAGCTTCCCCTATATCGCTGTGTTTTCTCTCACCTCTGAAACCTTCCCCTGTATCGCTGTGTTGTCGTGCACCTCCCATAACTTCCCCTACATGGCTGTGTTTTCGCGCACCACTTATAGCTTCCCCAATATGGCTGTGTTGTCGCGCACGTCTCATACCTTCCCCTGTATCGCTGTGTTTTCGCACACCTCCCATACCTTCCCTAATATCATTGTGTTTTCGCACACCTCTGATACATTCCCCTATATCGCTGTGTTTTCGTGCACCTCTCACATTTTCCACTATATCGCTGTGTTATCGAGCACCTCTCATACCTTCCCCTGCATCGCTGTGTTTTCGCACACCTCTCATAGCTTGCCATATATGGCGATGTTTTCGCACACCTCTCATAACTTCCTGTAGATCGCTGTGTTTTCGGGCATCTCACATAGCGTCTCCTATATCGCCACGTTTTCGCACACCTCCCATAGCTTCCCCAATATCGCTGTGTTTTCTCACTCCTCTGATACTTTCCACTATATCGCTCTGTTGTCATGCACTTCCCATGGCTTCACAAATATCGCTGTTTTTTCGTGCACTACTCATACCTTCCCCTACATCGCTGTGTTTTCATGCACCTCTCATAATTTCTACTATAATGCCGTGTTTTCACACACCTCCCATAGCTTCCACTATATTGCTGTGTTTTCTTTCACCTCTCATACCTTCCCCTATATCGCTCTGTTTTCGCGCACCTCTCGTAGCTTCCCATATATCGCTGCGTTTTCGCGCACCTCTCATAGCTTTCCCTATATCGTTATGTTTTCGCGCACCTCCCATAGATTCCCCTATATCGCTGTGTTTTTGTGCACCTCTCATACCGTCCCATATATCGCTCAGATAACGCTCCCCTCTCATAGCTTCCCCTATATCACCGTGTTTTCGTGCACCTCTCATAGCTTCCCCTATATCGCTGTGTTTTTGCACACCTCACATGCCTTCCGCTATATCATTGAGTTTTTGCGCACCTGTCATACCTGCCACTATAATGCGTTTCCTCGCAGACCTCTCATAACTTCCCCTATATCGCTGTGTTTTCGCGCACCTCGCATACCTTACACTATATCGATGTGTTTTCGCGCAATTCTCATACCTCCCCCTATATCGCTGTATTTTCATACACCTCCCATAGCTTCCCTTTTTTCGCCGTGTTTTCGTGCACCTCTTTTAGCTTCCCATATATTGCGATGTTTTCGGATACCTCTCATCGCTTTCCCCAAATCGCTGTGTTTTAGCGCACCTCCCATAGATTCCCCAATATGGCTGTGTTTTCATGCATCTCTTATACCTTCTCCTGTTTTGCTGTGTTTTCGCACACCTCCCATAGATTCCCCGATACCGCTGTGATTTTGTGCACCTCTCATATCTTACCCTATAGTGCTGTGTTTTTGCGCACCTCCCATACCTTCCCATTATTGCTGTGTTTTCGAGCACCTCCCATAGATTCCCCTATATCGCTGTGTTTTCTCGCAGATCTCATAGCTTCCCCTATATTGTTGTGTTTTCGCGCACCTTGCATAGCTTCCCCTATTTCGTTGTGTTTTCGCGCACCTCTCATACCTTCAAGTATATCGATGTGTGTTTGCGCACCTTCCATAGCTTCCTCTATACCTCTGTGTTTTCGCGCTCCTCGCATACCTACCCCTATGTCGTTTTGTTTTTGTGCACCTCTTATACCTTCCACTATATCGATGTGTTATTGCGCACCTCTCATAGCTTCCCTAGTATCGATGTGTTTTGACGCACTTCTCATACCTGCCCCTATGACGCGTGTTTTTACAGACCTCTGATAGCTTCCTATATATCGTTGTGTTTTCGCGCACCTCTCACACCTTCCACTGTATCGATGTGTTTTCACGAATCTCCCATAGCGTCCCATTTTTCGCCATGTTTTCGCGCACCTCTCATAGCTTTCCATATATTGCAATGTTTTCCCGCACCTCTCATCGCTTTCCAGAAATCACTGTGTTTTTGCGCACCTCTCATAGCTTCTCCTATATCGCTGTGTTTTCCCGCACCTCCCATAGCTTCCCCAATATCACTGTGTTTTCGCACACCTCTGATACCTTCCGCTATATCGCCGGGTTTTCGCAAACCTCTCACATCTTTCCCTATATCGCTGTGTTATCAAACAGCTTTCATGGCTTCCCATATATTGCTGTGTTTTCGCATACCTCCCACTGCTTCTGCCATATTGCTGTTTTCGCACACGTCTCATAGCTTCCCCTATATCGCCGTGTTTTCGCGCACCTCGCACACCTTCCGCTATATCATTATGTTTTTGCGCACCTCTCATACCTTCCACTATATCGATGTGTTCACGCACCTCTCGTAGCTTCCCCTGTATCGATGTGTTTTCGTGAACCTCTCATACCTGCCAATATAACGCGTTTTCTCGCAGATCTCTCATACCTTCCCCTATATTGCTGTGTTTTCGCGCAACTCGCATACCTACCCCTATATCGCTGTGTTTTTGTGCACCTCTCATACCGTCCTATATATCGCTCATATAACGCTCCCCTCTCATGGCTTCCCCTATGTCGATGTGTTTTCGCGCACCTTGCATACCTTCCTCTATATCGTTGAGTTTTTGCGCACCTCTCATACCTTCCACTCTATCGGTGTGTTTTCGCGCACTTCTCATACATTCCCCTATATCGCAGTGTTTTCATACACCTCGCATAGCTTCCCCTTTTTCGCCGTGTTTTCGCACACCTCTCATAGCTTCCCATATATTGCGACGTTCTCGGACACCTCTCATCGCTTTCCCCAAATCGCTGTGTTTTCGCGCACCTCCTATAGATTCCCCAATATGGCTGTGTTTTCATGCACCTCTTATACCTTCCCCTGCATCGCTGTGTTTTCGCACACCTCCCATAGCATCCCGATATCGCTGTGATTTCGTGCACATCTCATACCGTCCCATATATCGCTCAGATAACGCTCCCCTCTTATAGCTTCCCCTATATCACCGTGTTTTCGTGCACCTCTCATAGCTTCCCCTATATCGCTGTGTTTTCGTGCACCTCGCATACCTTACACTATATCGATGTGTTTTCGCGCAATTCTCATACCTCCCCCTATATCGCTGTATTTTCATACACCTCCCATAGCTTCCCTTTTTTCGCCGTGTTTTCGTGCACCTCTTTTAGCTTCCCATATATTGCGATGTTTTCGGATACCTCTCATCGCTTTCCCCAAATCGCTGTGTTTTTGCGCACCTCCCATAGATTCCCCAATATGGCTGCGTTTTCATGCATCTCTTATACCTTCCCCTGTTTCGCTGTGTTTTCGCACACCTCCCATAGCTTCCCCGATACCGCTGTGATTTTGTGCACCTCTCATATCTTACCCTATAGTGCTGTGTTTTTGCGCACCTCCCATACCTTCCCATTATCGCTGTGTTTTCGAGCACCTCCCATAGATTCCCCTATATCGCTGTGTTTTCTCGCAGCTCTCATAGCTTCCCCTATATTGTTGTGTTTTCGCGCACCTTGCATAGCTTCCCCTATATCGTTGTGTTTTCGCGCACCTCTCATACCTTCAAGTATATCGATGTGTGTTTGCGCACCTTCCATAGCTTCCTCTATATCTCTGTGTTTTCACACACTTCTCATACCTTCAAGTATATCGATGTGTGTTTGCGCACCTCTCATACCTTCCACTCTATCGGTGTGTTTTCGCACACTTCTTATACATTCCCCTATATCGCAGTGTTTTCATACACCTCGCATAGCTTCCCCTTTTTCGCCGTGTTTTTGCACACCTCTCATAGATTCCCATATATTGCGACGTTCTCGGACACCTCTCATCGCTTTCCCCAAATCGCTGTGTTTTTGCGCACCTCCCATAGATTCCCCAATATGGCTGTGTTTTCATGCATCTCTTATACCTTCCCCTGTTTCGCTGCGTTTTCGCACACCTCCCATAGCTTCCCCGATACCGCTGTGATTTTGTGCACCTCTCATATCTTACCCTATAGTGCTGTGTTTTTGCGCACCTCCCATACCTTCCCATTATCGCTGTGTTTTCGAGCACCTCCCATAGATTCCCCTATATCGCTGTGTTTTCTCGCAGCTCTCATAGCTTCCCCTATATTGTTGTGTTTTCGCGCACCTTGCATAGCTTCCCCTATATCATTGTGTTTTCGCGCACCTCTCATACCTTCAAGTATATCGATGTGTGTTTGCGCACCTTCCATAGCTTCCTCTATATCTCTGTGTTTTCACGCACTTCTCATACCTTCAAGTATATCGATGTGTGTTTGCGCACCTCTCATACCTTCCACTCTATCGGTGTGTTTTCGCGCACTTCTTATACATTCCCCTATATCGCAGTGTTTTCATACACCTCGCATAGCTTCCCCTTTTTCGCCGTGTTTTTGCACACCTCTCATAGATTCCCATATATTGCGACGTTCTCGGACACCTCTCATCGCTTTCCCCAAATTGCTGTGTTTTTGCGCACCTCCCATAGATTCCCCAATATGGCTGTGTTTTCATGCATCTCTTATACCTTCCCCTGTTTCGCTGTGTTTTCGCACACCTCCCATAGCTTCCCCGATACCGCTGTGATTTTGTGCACCTCTCATATCTTACCCTATAGTGCTGTGTTTTTGCGCACCTCCCATACCTTCCCATTATCGCTGTGTTTTCGAGCACCTCCCATAGATTCCCCTATATCGCTGTGTTTTCTCGCAGCTCTCATAGCTTCCCCTATACCGTTGTGTTTTCGCGCACCTCTCATACCTTCAAGTATATTGATGTGTGTTTGCGCACCTTCCATAGCTTCCTCTATATCTCTGTGTTTTCACGCACTTCTCATACCTTCAAGTATATCGATGTGTGTTTGCGCACCTCTCATACCTTCCACTCTATCGGTGTGTTTTCGCGCACTTCTTATACATTCCCCTATATCGCAGTGTTTTCATACACCTTGCATAGCTTCCCCTTTTTCGCCGTGTTTTTGCACACCTCTCATAGATTCCCATATATTGCGACGTTCTCGGACACCTCTCATCGCTTTCCCCAAATCGCTGTGTTTTTGCGCACCTCCCATAGATTCCCCAATATGGCTGTGTTTTCATGCATCTCTTATACCTTCCCCTGTTTCGCTGCGTTTTCACACACCTCCCATAGCTTCCCCGATACCGCTGTGATTTTGTGCACCTCTCATATCTTACCCTATAGTGCTGTGTTTTTGCGCACCTCCCATACCTTCCCATTATCGCTGTGTTTTCGAGCACCTCCCATAGATTCCCCTATATCTCTGTGTTTTCTCGCAGCTCTCATAGCTTCCCCTATATTGTTGTGTTTTTTTGCACCTCTTATACCTTCCCCTATATCGCTGTGTTTTCGCACACCTCTCATAGCTACCCATATATTGTGATGTTTTCCTGCACATCTCATCGCTTACCCCAAATCACTGTGTTTTTGCGCACCTCTCATAGCTTCTCCTATATCTCTGTGTTTTCCCGCACCTCCCATAGCTTCCCTAGTATCATTGTGTTTTCACACACCTCTGATACCTTCCCCTATATCGTCGCGTTTTCGCGCACCTCTCACATCTTTCCCTATATCGCTGTGTTATCAAACAGCTTTCATGACTTCCCATGTATTGCTGTGTTTTCGCATACCTCCCACTGCTTCCGCTATATCGCTGTTTTAGCACACCTCTCATAGCTTGCCATATATGGCGATATTTTCGTGCACCTCTCATATCTTCCCCTACAGTGCTGTGTTTTACGCACCTCCCATACCTTCCCATTATCATTGTGTTTTCGCGCACCTCCCATATATTTCCCAATATGGCTGTGTTTTCACGCACCACTTATACTTTCCCCTGTATCGCTGTGCTTTCGCGCACCTCCCATAGCTTCCCTCAAATCGCTGTGATTTTGCGCACCTCCCGTAGCTTCCCCTATATCACTGTGTTTTCTCGCACCTGTCATACCTTCCCCTATATCACTGTGTTTTCGCGCACCTTGCACAGCTTCCCCTATATCGTTTTGTTTTCGCGCACCTCTCATACCTTCAAGTATATCGATGTGTGTTTGCGCACCTTCCATATCTTCCCCTATATCACTGTGTTTTCGCGTACCTCACATACCTACCCCTATGTCGTTTTGTTTTTGTGCACCTCTTATACCATCCTCTATATTGATGTGTTTTTGCGCACCTCTCGTAGCTTCCCTGGTATCGATGTGTTTTCGCACACCTCTCATACCTGCCTCTATTACGCGTGTTTTCGCAGACCTCTCATAGCTTCCCCTGTATCGCTGATTTCTCGCATACCTCCCATAGCTTCCCCTATATCGCTGTGTTTTCGCGCACCTCTCATAGCTTCCCCTAGATCGCTGTGTTTTCATGCACCTCACATAGCTTCCCCTATATCGCTGCATTTTCTCGCACCTCTGCTACCTTCCCCTGTATCTCTCTGTTGTCGTGCACCTTCCCTGGCTTCCCATATATCGTTGTCTTTTCGCGCACCACTCATACCTTCCCTTACATCGCTGTGTTTTCGCGCACCTCTCATACTTTCTCCCATAACGCCATGTTTTCACGCACCTACCATAGCTTCCCCCATAACGCCATGTTTTTGCGCACCTCTCATAGCTTCCCATATATTGCGATGTTTTCGTGCACCTCTCATCGCTTTCCCCAATTCGCTGTGTTTTTGCATACCTCTTGTAGCTTCCCCTCTATCGATGTGTTTTCACGCACCTCTCATAATTTCCCCTATATCGCTATTTTTTCATGCACCTCCCATAGGTTCCCCAACATCGCTGTGTTTTCGCGTGCCTATCATAACCTCTCCTGTGTTGCTGTGTTCTCGTGCACCTGTCATAGCTTTCCATATATTGTATTGATTTCGCGCACCTCTCATAGCTTCCCCCAAATCGCTGTGTTTTTGCGCACCTTTCATCGCTTTCCCCAAATAGCTGTGTTTTTGCGCACCTCTCATATCTTCCCCCATATCGCCATGTTCTGGTGCACCTCACATAGCTTTCCCTACATCGCTGTGTTTTCGCGCACCTCCCATAGATTCCCCAATATGGCTATGTTTTCGTGCACCTCTTATACCTTCCACTGTTTCGCTGTGTTTTCGCACACCTCCCATAGCATCCCGACATCGCTGTAATTTTTTGCACCTCTCATACCTTCCCCTATAGCGCTGTGTTTTTGCGCACCTCTCATAGCTTCCACTGTATCGTTGTGTTTTCGCACACCTCTCAGACCTTCAAGTATATCGATGTGTGTTTGCACACCTTCCATAGCTTCCCCTGTATCACTGTGTTTTCGCGCACCTCTCATACCTTCCTCTAGACTGCCGTGTTTTCACGTAACTCGCATACCTTCCCCTATGTCGTTGTGTTTTTGTGCACCTCTCATACCTTCACCTGTATCGATGTGTTTTCACTCACCTTTCATACCTGCCTCTATAACACATTTTTTCGCAAACCTCTCATAGTTTCCCCTATATCGCTGTGTTTTTGCGCACCTCTCATAGCTTTCCTGAAATTGCTGTGTTTTTGCGCACCTCTCATAGCTTCCCCTACATCTCTGTGTTTTCATGCACCTCCCATAGCTTCCCCTATATTGCTGTGTTTTCTTGCAACTCTCATACCTTCCCCTATAACTCTCTGTTTTCATGCACCTCCCATAGCTTCCCATATATCGCTGTGTTTCCGCGCACTTCTCATACCTTCCACAATATCACTGCGTTTCCGCACACGTCTCGTAGGTTCTGCTATATCGATGTGTTTTCCCGCACCTCTCATAACTTCCCCTATATCGCTGTGTTTCCTTGCACCTCCCATAGGTTCCCCTACATTGCTGTGTTTTCACGTGCCTATCATACCTTCCCCTATATCATTGTGTTCTCGTGCATCTCTCATAGCTTTCCATATATTGCAATGTTTTCGTGCACCTCTCATAGCTTCCCCCAAATTGCTGTGTTTTCACGCACCTCTCATACATTCTCTGATATCTTCGTCTTTTCACGCACCTCCCATAGCTTCCACTATATTGCTGTGTTTTCTTGCACCTCTCATACCTTCTCCCATATCGCTCTGTTTTCGTGCACCTCCCATAGCTTCCCATATACCGCTGTGTTTTCATGCACCTCCCACAGGTTCCCCAACATCGCTGTGTTTTCGCGTGCCTATCATAACCTCTCCTGTGTTGCTGTGTTCTTGTGCACCTGTCATAACTTTCCATATATTGTATTGATTTCGCGCACCTCTCATCGCTTTCCCCAAATAGCTGTGTTTTTGCGCACCTCTCATATCTTCCCCCATATTGCCGTGCTCTGGAGCACCTCACAAAGCTTCCCCTACATGGCTGTGTTTTCGCGAACCTCCCATAGATTCCCCAATATGGCTTTTTTTTCGCACACCCCTTATACATTCCCCTGTATCGCTGTGCTTTAGCACACCTCACATAGCTTCCCCTATATCGTTGTGATTTCGCGAACCTCTCATACCTTCAAGTATATCGATGTGTGTTTGCGCACCTTCCATAGCTTCCTCTATGTTGCTGTGGTTTCGCGCAACTCGCATATCTACCCCTATATCGTTTTGTTTTTGTGCATCTCTCATACCTTCCATATATCAATGTGTTTTCGCGCAGCACTCGTAGCTTCCCTGATATCGATGTGTTTTCGCACACCTCTCATACCTACCCCTATAACGCGTGTTTTTGCAGACCTCTCATAGCTTCCACTGTATCGCCGTTTTTTCGCACACCTCCCATAGCTTCCCCTGTATCGCTGTGTTTTCGCGCACCTCTCACATCTTCCCCTATATCGCTGTGTTATCGAGCAGTTTTCATAGCTTCCCCTATATTGCTGTGTTTTTGCGCACCTCAGATAGCGTCCCTATATATTCATGTTTTCGGACACCTCCCATAGTTTCTCCTATATCACCGTCTTTTCTCACTCCTCTGATATCGTCCCCTATATCACTCTGCTGTCGTGCACTTCCCATGGCTTCCCCTATACCACTGTATTTCCATGCACCTCCCATAGGTTCCCCTACATCGCTGTATTTTCACGGGCCTATCATACCTTCCCCTATATCATTGTGTTCTCGTGCACCTCTCATAGCTTTCCATATTTTGCAATGTTTTCGTGCACCTCTCTTAGCTTCCCCCAAATCGCTGTGTTTTTGCGCACCTCACATACCTTCCCCTATGTCGTTGTGTATTTGTGCACCTCTCATACCTTCCCCTATATCGCTGTGATTTCGTGCACCTCTCATAGCTTTCCTAAAATGGTTGTGTTTTTGCGCACCTCTCATAGCTTCCCCTATATCGCTGTGTTTTTGTGCACCTCTCATACCATCCAATATATCGCTGAGATAACGCTCCCCTCTCATAGCTTCCCCTATATCGCCGTGTTTTCACGCACCTCGCATACCTTCCGCTATATCGTTGAGTTTTTGCGCACCTCTCATACCTTCCACTATATCGATGTGTTCACGCACCTCTCGTAGCTTCCCCTGTATCGATGTGTTTTCGTGCACCTCTCATACCTGCCCATATAACGTGTTTTCTCGCAGATCTCTCATAGCTTCCCCTATATCGCTGTGTTTACGCGTTCCTCGCATATCTTCCACTTTATCGATGTGTTTTCGCGCACTTCTCATACCTTCCCCTATATCTCTGTGTTTTCATGCACCTCGCATAGCTTCCCTTTTTTCACCGTGGTTTCGCGCACCTCTCATAATTTCCCATATATTGCGATGTTTTCGCACACCTCTCATCGCTTTCCCCAAATCGCTGTCTTTTTGCGCACTTCTCACATCTACCCCCATATATTTTTGTTCTGGTGCTCCTCACATAGCATCCCCTACATTGCTGTGTTTTCGCGCACCTCCAATAGATTCCCCAATATGGCTGTGTTTTCATGCTCCTCCCATAGCTTCCAGTTATCGCTGTCTTCTGTCTCTGTATCTTGTTTTACGGCGGTTGGCATCCAGCTTAATGGTGCATTACCGCCACCCTCTGCTCCAGAATGTGCACTAGACATACATTCTAATTCCCTTCACCCAATCACACACACATATATATACAAACCTACACTTCACCCTCCCATCTTTGACCATCCTAGTATCCTATTCCTGTTTATTCGTCATATTCTATAAAAAACCCCTGTACCCCTTAAAAACGCTAAAATCGCTGTCTTTTCCCGAACCTCCCATAGATTCCTCAATATGGCTGTGTTTTCGCGCACCCCTTATACCTTCCCCTGTATCGCTGTGCTTTAGCACACCTCATATAGCTTCCCCGATATTGCTGTGATTTCGCGCACCTCCTGTAGCTTCCCCTATATCACTGTGTTTTCTTGCACCACTCATAGCTTCCCCTATATTGCTGTGTTTTCGCGCACCTTGCATAGCTTCCCCTATATCGTTGTGATTTCGTGCACCTCTCATAACTTCAAGTATATCGATGTGTGTTTGCGCACCTTCCATAGCTTCCCCTATATCGCTGTGTTTTCGCGCAACTCGCGTACTTACCCCTATATCGTTTTGTATTTGTGCACCTCTCATACCTTCCATATATCAATGTGTTTTCGCGCACCTCTCGTAGATTCCCTGATATCGATGTGTTTTCGCACACCTCTCATACCTGCCCCTATAACGCATTTTTTGCAGACCTCTCATAGCTTCCTCTGTGTCGCTGTGTTTTCGCGCACCTCCCATAGCTTCTCCTATATTGCTGTGTTTTCCCGCACCTCCCATAGCTTCCAAAATATCGTTGTATTTTCACACACCTCTGATACCTTCCCCTATATCGCTGTGTTTTCGCGCACCTCTTATACCTTCCCCTGCATCGCTGTGTTTTCGCACACCTCCCATAGCATCCCGATATCGCTGTGATTTCGTGCACATCTCATACCGTCCCATATATCGCTCAGATAACGCTCCCCTCTTATAGCTTCCCCTATATCACCGTGTTTTCGTGCACCTCTCATAGCTTCCCCTATATCGCTGTGTTTTCGCGCACCTCGCATACCTTACACTATATCGATGTGTTTTCGCGCAATTCTCATACCTCCCCCTATATCGCTGTATTTTCATACACCTCCCATAGCTTCCCTTTTTTCGCCGTGTTTTCGTGCACCTCTTTTAGCTTCCCATATATTGCGATGTTTTCGGATACCTCTCATCGCTTTCCCCAAATCGCTGTGTTTTTGCGCACCTCCCATAGATTCCCCAATATGGCTGCGTTTTCATGCATCTCTTATACCTTCCCCTGTTTCGCTGTGTTTTCGCACACCTCCCATAGCTTCCCCGATACCGCTGTGATTTTGTGCACCTCTCATATCTTACCCTATAGTGCTGTGTTTTTGCGCACCTCCCATACCTTCCCATTATCGCTGTGTTTTCGAGCACCTCCCATAGATTCCCCTATATCGCTGTGTTTTCTCGCAGCTCTCATAGCTTCCCCTATATTGTTGTGTTTTCGCGCACCTTGCATAGCTTCCCCTATATCGTTGTGTTTTCGCGCACCTCTCATACCTTCAAGTATATCGATGTGTGTTTGCGCACCTTCCATAGCTTCCTCTATATCTCTGTGTTTTCACACACTTCTCATACCTTCAAGTATATCGATGTGTGTTTGCGCACCTCTCATACCTTCCACTCTATCGGTGTGTTTTCGCACACTTCTTATACATTCCCCTATATCGCAGTGTTTTCATACACCTCGCATAGCTTCCCCTTTTTCGCCGTGTTTTTGCACACCTCTCATAGATTCCCATATATTGCGACGTTCTCGGACACCTCTCATCGCTTTCCCCAAATCGCTGTGTTTTTGCACACCTCCCATAGCTTCCCCGATACCGCTGTGATTTTGTGCACCTCTCATATCTTACCCTATAGTGCTGTGTTTTTGCGCACCTCCCATACCTTCCCATTATCGCTGTGTTTTCGAGCACCTCCCATAGATTCCCCTATATCGCTGTGTTTTCTCGCAGCTCTCATAGCTTCCCCTATATTGTTGTGTTTTCGCGCACCTTGCATAGCTTCCCCTATATCGTTGTGTTTTCGCGCACCTCTCATACCTTCAAGTATATCGATGTGTGTTTGCGCACCTTCCATAGCTTCCTCTATATCTCTGTGTTTTCACACACTTCTCATACCTTCAAGTATATCGATGTGTGTTTGCGCACCTCTCATACCTTCCACTCTATCGGTGTGTTTTCGCACACTTCTTATACATTCCCCTATATCGCAGTGTTTTCATACACCTCGCATAGCTTCCCCTTTTTCGCCGTGTTTTTGCACACCTCTCATAGATTCCCATATATTGCGACGTTCTCGGACACCTCTCATCGCTTTCCCCAAATCGCTGTGTTTTTGCGCACCTCCCATAGATTCCCCAATATGGCTGTGTTTTCATGCATCTCTTATACCTTCCCCTGTTTCGCTGCGTTTTCGCACACCTCCCATAGCTTCCCCGATACCGCTGTGATTTTGTGCACCTCTCATATCTTACCCTATAGTGCTGTGTTTTTGCGCACCTCCCATACCTTCCCATTATCGCTGTGTTTTCGAGCACCTCCCATAGATTCCCCTATATCGCTGTGTTTTCTCGCAGCTCTCATAGCTTCCCCTATATTGTTGTGTTTTCGCGCACCTTGCATAGCTTCCCCTATATCATTGTGTTTTCGCGCACCTCTCATACCTTCAAGTATATCGATGTGTGTTTGCGCACCTTCCATAGCTTCCTCTATATCTCTGTGTTTTCACGCACTTCTCATACCTTCAAGTATATCGATGTGTGTTTGCGCACCTCTCATACCTTCCACTCTATCGGTGTGTTTTCGCGCACTTCTTATACATTCCCCTATATCGCAGTGTTTTCATACACCTCGCATAGCTTCCCCTTTTTCGCTGTGTTTTTGCACACCTCTCATAGATTCCCATATATTGCGACGTTCTCGGACACCTCTCGTCGCTTTCCCCAAATTGCTGTGTTTTTGCGCACCTCCCATAGATTCCCCAATATGGCTGTGTTTTCATGCATCTCTTATACCTTCCCCTGTTTCGCTGTGTTTTCGCACACCTCCCATAGCTTCCCCGATACCGCTGTGATTTTGTGCACCTCTCATATCTTACCCTATAGTGCTGTGTTTTTGCGCACCTCCCATACCTTCCCATTATCGCTGTGTTTTCGAGCACCTCCCATAGATTCCCCTATATCGCTGTGTTTTCTCGCAGCTCTCATAGCTTCCCCTATACCGTTGTGTTTTCGCGCACCTCTCATACCTTCAAGTATATCGATGTGTGTTTGCGCACCTTCCATAGCTTCCTCTATATCTCTGTGTTTTCACGCACTTCTCATACCTTCAAGTATATCGATGTGTGTTTGCGCACCTCTCATACCTTCCACTCTATCGGTGTGTTTTCGCGCACTTCTTATACATTCCCCTATATCGCAGTGTTTTCATACACCTCGCATAGCTTCCCCTTTTTCGCCGTGTTTTTGCACACCTCTCATAGATTCCCATATATTGCGACGTTCTCGGACACCTCTCATCGCTTTCCCCAAATCGCTGTGTTTTTGCGCACCTCCCATAGATTCCCCAATATGGCTGTGTTTTCATGCATCTCTTATACCTTCCCCTGTTTCGCTGCGTTTTCACACACCTCCCATAGCTTCCCCGATACCGCTGTGATTTTGTGCACCTCTCATATCTTCCCATTATCGCTGTGTTTTCGAGCACCTCCCATAGATTCCCCTATATCTCTGTGTTTTCTCGCAGCTCTCATAGCTTCCCCTATATTGTTGTGTTTTTTTGCACCTCTTATACCTTCCCCTATATCGCTGTGTTTTCGCACACCTCTCATAGCTACCCATATATTGTGATGTTTTCCTGCACATCTCATCGCTTTCCCCAAATCACTGTGTTTTTGCGCACCTCTCATAGCTTCTCCTATATCTCTGTGTTTTCCCGCACCTCCCATAGCTTCCCTAGTATCATTGTGTTTTCACACACCTCTGATACCTTCCCCTATATCGTCGCGTTTTCGCGCACCTCTCACATCTTTCCCTATATCGCTGTGTTATCAAACAGCTTTCATGACTTCCCATGTATTGCTGTGTTTTCGCATACCTCCCACTGCTTCCGCTATATCGCTGTTTTAGCACACCTCTCATAGCTTGCCATATATGGCGATATTTTCGTGCACCTCTCATATCTTCCCCTACAGCGCTGTGTTTTACGCACCTCCCATACCTTCCCATTATCATTGTGTTTTCGCCCACCTCCCATATATTTCCCAATATGGCTGTGTTTTCACGCACCACTTATACTTTCCCCTGTATCGCTGTGCTTTCGCGCACCTCCCATAGCTTCCCTCAAATCGCTGTGATTTTGCGCACCTCCCGTAGCTTCCCCTATATCACTGTGTTTTCTCGCACCTGTCATACCTTCCCCTATATCACTGTGTTTTCGCGCACCTTGCACAGCTTCCCCTATATCGTTTTGTTTTCGCGCACCTCTCATACCTTCAAGTATATCGATGTGTGTTTGCGCACCTTCCATATCTTCCCCTATATCACTGTGTTTTCGCGTACCTCACATACCTACCCCTATGTCGTTTTGTTTTTGTGCACCTCTTATACCATCCTCTATATTGATGTGTTTTTGCGCACCTCTCGTAGCTTCCCTGGTATCGATGTGTTTTCGCACACCTCTCATACCTGCCTCTATTACGCGTGTTTTCGCAGACCTCTCATAGCTTCCCCTGTATCGCTGATTTCTCGCATACCTCTCATAGCTTCCCCTAGATCGCTGTGTTTTCATGCACCTCACATAGCTTCCCCTATATCGCTGCATTTTCTCGCACCTCTGCTACCTTCCCCTGTATCTCTCTGTTGTCGTGCACCTTCCCTGGCTTCCCATATATCGTTGTCTTTTCGCGCACCACTCATACCTTCCCTTACATCGCTGTGTTTTCGCGCACCTCTCATACTTTCTCCCATAACGCCATGTTTTCACGCACCTACCATAGCTTCCCCCATAACGCCATGTTTTCACGTACCTACCATAGCTTCCCCTATATCACTGTGTTTTCTCGCACCTCTCATACCTTCCCCTATATCGTTGTGTTTTCGCGCACCTCCCGTAGCTTCCCATTTCTCACCGTGTTTTTGCGCACCTCTCATAGCTTCCCATATATTGCGATGTTTTCGTGCACCTCTCATCGCTTTCCCCAATTCGCTGTGTTTTTGCATACCTCTTGTAGCTTCCCCTCTATCGATGTGTTTTCACGCACCTCTCATAATTTCCCCTATATCGCTATTTTTTCATGCACCTCCCATAGGTTCCCCAACATCGCTGTGTTTTCGCGTGCCTATCATAACCTCTCCTGTGTTGCTGTGTTCTCGTGCACCTGTCATAGCTTTCCATATATTGTATTGATTTCGCGCACCTCTCATAGCTTCCCCCAAATCGCTGTGTTTTTGCGCACCTTTCATCGCTTTCCCCAAATAGCTGTGTTTTTGCGCACCTCTCATATCTTCCCCCATATCGCCATGTTCTGGTGCACCTCACATAGCTTTCCCTACATCGCTGTGTTTTCGCGCACCTCCCATAGATTCCCCAATATGGCTATGTTTTCGTGCACCTCTTATACCTTCCACTGTTTCGCTGTGTTTTCGCACACCTCCCATAGCATCCCGACATCACTGTAATTTTTTGCACCTCTCATACCTTCCCCTATAGCGCTGTGTTTTTGCGCACCTCTCATAGCTTCCACTGTATCGTTGTGTTTTCGCACACCTCTCAGACCTTCAAGTATATCGATGTGTGTTTGCACACCTTCCATAGCTTCCCCTGTATCACTGTGTTTTCGCGCACCTCTCATACCTTCCTCTAGACTGCCGTGTTTTCACGTAACTCGCATACCTTCCCCTATGTCGTTGTGTTTTTGTGCACCTCTCATACCTTCACCTGTATCGATGTGTTTTCACTCACCTTTCATACCTGCCTCTATAACACATTTTTTCGCAAACCTCTCATAGTTTCCCCTATCGCTGTGTTTTTGCGCACCTCTCATAGCTTTCCTGAAATTGCTGTGTTTTTGCGCACCTCTCATAGCTTCCCCTACATCTCTGTGTTTTCATGCACCTCCCATAGCTTCCCCTATATTGCTGTGTTTTCTTGCAACTCTCATACCTTCCCCTATAACTCTCTGTTTTCATGCACCTCCCATAGCTTCCCATATATCGCTGTGTTTCCGCGCACTTCTCATACCTTCCACAATATCACTGCGTTTCCGCACACGTCTCGTAGGTTCTGCTATATCGATGTGTTTTCCCGCACCTCTCATAACTTCCCCTATATCGCTGTGTTTCCTTGCACCTCCCGTAGGTTCCCCTACATTGCTGTGTTTTCACGTGCCTATCATTCCTTCCCCTATATCATTGTGTTCTCGTGCATCTCTCATAGCTTTCCATATATTGCAATGTTTTCGTGCACCTCTCATAGCTTCCCCCAAATTGCTGTGTTTTCACGCACCTCTCATACATTCTCTGATATCTTCGTCTTTTCACGCACCTCCCATAGCTTCCACTATATTGCTGTGTTTTCTTGCACCTCTCATACCTTCTCCCATATCGCTCTGTTTTCGTGCACCTCCCATAGCTTCCCATATACCGCTGTGTTTTCATGCACCTCCCACAGGTTCCCCAACATCGCTGTGTTTTCGCGTGCCTATCATAACCTCTCCTGTGTTGCTGTGTTCTCGTGCACCTGTCATAACTTTCCATATATTGTATTGATTTCGCGCACCTCTCATCGCTTTCCCCAAATAGCTGTGTTTTTGCGCACCTCTCATATCTTCCCCCATATTGCCGTGCTCTGGAGCACCTCACAAAGCTTCCCCTACATCGCTGTGTTTTCGCGAACCTCCCATAGATTCCCCAATATGGCTTTTTTTCGCCACACCCCTTATACATTCCCCTGTATCGCTGTGCTTTAGCACACCTCACATAGCTTCCCCTATATCGTTGTGATTTCGCGAACCTCTCATACCTTCAAGTATATCGATGTGTGTTGCGCACCTTCCATAGCTTCCTCTATGTTGCTGTGGTTTCGCGCAACTCGCATATCTACCCCTATATCGTTTTGTTTTTGTGCATCTCTCATACCTTCCATATATCAATGTGTTTTCGCGCAGCACTCGTAGCTTCCCTGATATCGATGTGTTTTCGCACACCTCTCATACCTACCCCTATAACGCGTGTTTTTGCAGACCTCTCATAGCTTCCCCTGTATCGCCGTTTTTTCGCACACCTCCCATAGCTTCCCCTGTATCGCTGTGTTTTCGCGCACCTCTCACATCTTCCCCCTATATCGCTGTGTTATCGAGCAGTTTTCATAGCTTCCCCTATATTGCTGTGTTTTTGCGCACCTCAGATAGCGTCCCTATATATTCATGTTTTCGGACACCTCCCATAGTTTCTCCTATATCACCGTCTTTTCTCACTCCTCTGATATCGTCCCCTATATCACTCTGTTGTCGTGCACTTCCCATGGCTTCCCCTATACCACTGTATTTCCATGCACCTCCCATAGGTTCCCCTACATCGCTGTATTTTCACGGGCCTATCATACCTTCCCCTATATCATTGTGTTCTCGTGCACCTCTCATAGCTTTCCATATTTTGCAATGTTTTCGTGCACCTCTCTTAGCTTCCCCCAAATCGCTGTGTTTTGCGCACCTCACATACCTTCCCCTATGTCGTTGTGTATTTGTGCACCTCTCATACCTTCCCCTATATCGCTGTGATTTCGTGCACCTCTCATAGCTTTCCTAAAATGGTTGTGTTTTTGCGCACCTCTCATAGCTTCCCCTATATCGCTGTGTTTTTGTGCACCTCTCATACCATCCAATATATCGCTGAGATAACGCTCCCCTCTCATAGCTTCCCCTATATCGCCGTGTTTTCACGCACCTCGCATACCTTCCGCTATATCGTTGAGTTTTTGCGCACCTCTCATACCTTCCACTATATCGATGTGTTCACGCACCTCTCGTAGCTTCCCCTGTATCGATGTGTTTTCGTGCACCTCTCATACCTGCCCATATAACGTGTTTTCTCGCAGATCTCTCATAGCTTCCCCTATATCGCTGTGTTTACGCGTTCCTCGCATATCTTCCACTTTATCGATGTGTTTTCGCGCACTTCTCATACCTTCCCCTATATCTCTGTGTTTTCATGCACCTCGCATAGCTTCCCTTTTTTCACCGTGGTTTCGCGCACCTCTCATAATTTCCCATATATTGCGATGTTTTCGCACACCTCTCATCGCTTTCCCCCAAATCGCTGTCTTTTTGCGCACTTCTCACATCTACCCCCATATATTTTTGTTCTGGTGCTCCTCACATAGCATCCCCTACATTGCTGTGTTTTCGCGCACCTCCAATAGATTCCCCAATATGGCTGTGTTTTCATGCTCCTCCCATAGCTTCCAGTTATCGCTGTCTTCTGTCTCTGTATCTTGTTTTACGGCGGTTGGCATCCAGCTTAATGGTGCATTACCGCCACCCTCTGCTCCAGAATGTGCACTAGACATACATTCTAATTCCCTTCACCCAATCACACACACATATATATACAAACCTACACTTCACCCTCCCATCTTTGACCATCCTAGTATCCTATTCCTGTTTATTCGTCATATTCTATAAAAAACCCCTGTACCCCTTAAAAACGCTAAAATCGCTGTCTTTTCCCGAACCTCCCATAGATTCCTCAATATGGCTGTGTTTTCGCGCACCCCTTATACCTTCCCCTGTATCGCTGTGCTTTAGCACACCTCATATAGCTTCCCCGATATTGCTGTGATTTCGCGCACCTCCTGTAGCTTCCCCTATATCACTGTGTTTTCTTGCACCACTCATAGCTTCCCCTATATTGCTGTGTTTTCGCGCACCTTGCATAGCTTCCCCTATATCGTTGTGATTTCGTGCACCTCTCATAACTTCAAGTATATCGATGTGTGTTTGCGCACCTTCCATAGCTTCCCCTATATCGCTGTGTTTTCGCGCAACTCGCGTACTTACCCCTATATCGTTTTGTATTTGTGCACCTCTCATACCTTCCATATATCAATGTGTTTTCGCGCACCTCTCGTAGCTTCCCTGATATCGATGTATTTTCGCACACCTCTCATACCTGCCCCTATAACGCGTTTTTTGCAGACCTCTCATAGCTTCCTCTGTGTCGCTGTGTTTTCACGCACCTCTCATAGCTTCTCCTGTATCGCTGTGTTTTCCCGCACCTCCTATAGCTTCCAAAATATCGTTGTATTTTCACACACCTCTGATACCTTCCCCTATATCGCTGTGTTTTTGCGCACCTCTTATAGCTTCCCATATATCATCGTGTTTTCGCGCACTTCTCACGTCTTCCCCTATGTCGCTGTGTTATCGAGCAGCTTTCATAGCTTCCCCTATATTGCTGTGTTTTCGCGTACCTCCCATAGCTTCCGCTATATCGCAGTTTTCACACACGTCTCATAGCTTGCCATATATGACGATGTGTTCGCACACCTCTCATAAATTCCCCTAGATCGCTGTGTTTTCGCGCATCTCACATAGCGTCCCCTATATTGCAATGTTTTCGCACACCTCCCATAGCTTCCCCTATATCGCCGTCTTTTATCACTCCTCTGATACCTTCCCTTATATCGCTCTGTTGTCGTGCACTTCCCATGGTTTCCCATATATCGCTGTGTTTTCGTGCACCGCTCATACCTTCCCCTACATCACTGTATTTTCGTGCATCTCTCATATTTTCTACTATAATGCCATGTGTTCACACACCTCCCATATCTTCCACTATATCGCTGTGTTTTCTCTCACCTCTCATATCTTCTCCTAAATCGCTCTGTTTTCGCGCACCTCTCGTAACTTCCCATATATCGCTGCATTTACGCACACCTCTCATAGATTTCCCTATATCGCTATGTTTTTGTGCTCCTCCCATAGCTTCCCCTATATCGCTGTGCTTTTGTGCACCTCTCGTACCGTCCAATGTATTCACTGAGATAACGCTCCCCGCTCATAGCTTCCCCTATATCGCTGTGTTTTCGCGTACCTCGCATACTTTCCACTGTTCCCGATGTTGGGGAAGTCCAGAACGAGGGGTCACAGTTTGAGGATAAAGGGGAAGCTTTTTAGAACCGAGATTAGGAAAAACTTCTTCACACAGAGAATGGTGAATCTGTGGAAATCTCTGCCACAGGAAACAGTTGAGGCCAGTTCATTGACTATATTTAAGAGGGAGTTAGATATGGCCCTTGTGGCTACGGGGATCGGGGGTATGGAAGGAAGGCTGGTGCAGGGTTCTGAGTTGGATGATCAACCATGATCATAATAAATGGTGGTGCAGGCTCGAAGAGCCGAATGGCCTACTCCTGCACCTATTTTCTATGTTTCTATGTTTCTATACCTCCCATAGCTTCCGCTATATCACTGTTTTCGCACACCTCTCATAGCTTGCCATATATGGTGATGTTTTCGCACATCTCTCATAACTTCCCCTAGATCGCTGAGTTTTCGCGCACCTCACAAAGCGTCCCCTATATCGCCATGTTTTTGCACACCTCCCATAGCTTCCACTATATTGCTGTGTTTTCTCTCACCTCTCATACCTTCCCCTATATCGCTCTGTTTTCGCGCACCTCTCGTAGTTTTGAATATATATCGGTGAGTTTTCACGCACCTCTCATAGTTTTCCCTATATCGCTATGTTTTCGCACACCTCCTACAGCTTCCGCTATATCGTTCTGTTTTTGTGTACCTCTCATACCGTCCCATATATCACTGAGCTAACGCTCCCCTCTCATAGCTTCCCCTATATTGCCGTGTTTTCGCACACCTCTCATAGCTTCCCCTAGATCGCTGTGTTTTCTGTACCTCGCATACCTTCCGTGTTATCGTTGAGTTTTTGCGCACCTCTCATACCTTCCACTATATCGATGTGTTCGCGCACTTCATCCCTTCCCTTATATCACCGTGTTTTCCCGCACCTCTCATAGCTTCCGCTATATAGCTGTGTTTTCATGCACCTCGCACAGCTTTCCCTATGTCATTGTGGTTTTGTGCACCTCTCATACCTTCCACTATATCGACGTGTTTTCGTGCAACTCGTGTAGCTTCCACGTATCGATGTGTTTTCGCGCACCTCTCATACCTGCCTCTATAACGCGTTTTTTCGCAGATCTCTCATAGTTTCCCCTTTTTCACCATGTTTTCGCGCACCTCTCATCGCTTTCCGCAAATCGTTGTGTTTTTGTGCACCTCTCATATCTTCCCCCATATTGCAGTGTTCTGGTGCACCTCACATAGCTTCCCCTACATCGCTGTGTTTTCGCGCACCTCCCTTAGATTCCCCGATAACGCTGTGATTTCGTGCACCTCTCATATCTTCTACTATAGCGCTGTGTTTTTGCGCACCTCCCATACCTTCCAATTATCGCTGTGTTTTTGCGCACCTTTCCATAGATTCCCCAACATGGCTGTCTTTTCGTGCACCTCTTATATCTTCCCCTGTATCGCTGTGCTTTCGCACACATCCCATAGCTTCCCTGATATCGCTGTGATTTTGCGCACCTCCCGTAGCTTCCCCTATATTGATTTGTTTTCTCGCACCTCTCATAGCTACCCATATATCGATGTGTTTTCACGCACCTTACATAGCTTCCCCTATTTTGTTATTTTCACGCACCTCTCATGCCTTCAAGTAGATCGATATGTGTTTGCGCACCTTCGCATACCTACCCCTATATCGTTTTGTTTCGTGCACCTCTCAATTAGGAAGGGGAAAAAAGATTATGAGAGAAAACTGGCAGGGAACATAAAAACTGACTGTAAAAGCTTTTATAGATATGTAAAAAAGAAAAGACTGGTAAAGACAAATGTAGGTCCCCTGCAGACAGAAACAGGTGAATTGATTATGGGGAGCAAGGACATGGCAGACCAATTGAATAATTACTTTGGTTCTGTCTTCACTAAGGAGGACATAAATAATCTTCCAGAAATAGTAGGGGACAGAGGGTCCAGTGAGATGGAGGAACTGAGCGAAATACTTGTTAGTAGGGAAGTGGTGTTAGGTAAATTGAAGGGATTGAAGGCAGATAAATCCCCAGGGCCAGATGGTCTGCATCCTAGAGTGCTTAAGGAAGTAGCCCAAGAAATAGTGGATGCATTAGTGATAATTTTTCAAAACTCGTTAGATTCTGGACTAGTTCCTGAGGATTGGAGGGTGGCTAATGTAACCCCACTTTTTAAAAAAGGTGGGAGAGAGAAACCAGGGAATCATAGACCGGTTAGCCTAACGTCGGTGGTGGGGAAACTGCTGGAGTCAGTTATCAAAGATGTGATAACAGCACATTTGGAAAGCGGTGAAATCATCGGACAAAGTCAGCATGGATTTGTGAAAGGAAAATCATGTCTAACGAATCTCATAGAATTTTTTGAGGATGTAACTAGTAGAGTGGATAGGGGAGAACCAGTGGATGTGGTATATTTGGATTTTCAAAAGGCTTTTGACAAGGTCCCACACAGGAGATTAGTGTGCAAACTTAAAGCACACGACATTGGGGATAAGGTATTGATGTGGATGGAGAATTGGTTAGCAGACAGGAAGCAAAGTGTGGGAATAAACGGGACCTTTTCAGAATGGCAGGCGGTGACTAGTGGGGGTACCGCAAGGCTCAGTGCTGGGACCCCAGTTGTTTACAATATATATTAATGACTTGGATGAGGAAATTAAATGCAGCATCTCCGAGTTTGCAGATGACACGAAGCTGGGTGGCAGTGTTAGCTGTGTGGAGGATGCTAAGAGGATGCAGAGTGACTTGGATAGGTTGGGTGAGTGGGCAAATTCATGGCAGATGCAATTTAATGTGGATAAATGTGAAGTTATCCACTTTGGTGGCAAAAATAGGAAAACAGATTATTATCTGATTGGTGGCCGATTAGGAAAAGGGGAGGTGCACCGAGACCTGGGTGTCATTATACACCAGTCATTGAAAGTGGGCATGCAGGTACAGCAGGTGGTGAAAAAGGTGAATGGTATGCTGGCATTTATAGCGAGAGGATTCGAGTACAGGAGCAGGGAGGTAATACTGCAGTTGTACAAGGCCTTGGTGAGACCACACCTGGAGTATTGTGTGCAGTTTTGGTCCCCTAATCTGAGGAAAGACATCCTTGCCATAGAGGGAGTACAGAGAAGGTTTACCAGATTGATTCCTGGGATGGCAGGACTTTCATATGAAGAAAGACTGGATGAACTGGGCTTGTACTCGTTGGAATTTAGAAGATTGAAGGGGGATCTGATTGAAACGTATAAAATCCTAAAGGGATTGGACAGGCTAGATGCAGGAAGATTGTTCCCGATGTTGGGGAAGTCCAGAATAAGGGGTCACAGTTTGAGGATAAAGGGGAAGCCTTTTAGGACCGAGATTAGGAAAAACTTCTTCACACAGAGAGTGGTGAATCTGTGGAATTCTCTGCCACAGAAAACAGTTGAGGCCAGTTCATTGACTATATTTAAGAAGGAGTTAGATATGACCCTTGTGGCTACGGGGATCAGAGGGTATGGAGGGAAGGCTGGGGCGGGGTTCTGAGTTGGATGATCAGCCATGATCATAATAAATGACGGTGCAGGCTCGAAGGGCCGAATGGCCTACTCCTGCACCTATTTTCTATGTTTCTATACCTTCCCCTGTATCGATGTGTTTTCACGCACCTCTCGTAGCTTCCCTGGTATTGATGTGTTTTCGCGTACCTCTCATACCTACCCCTGTAATGCGTGTTTTTGCAAGCCTCTCATATCTTCCCCTATATCGCTGTGTTTTCGCGCACCTCGTATACCTACCCCTATATCGTTGTGCTTTCGCACACCACTCATACCTTCCACTATATCGATGCGTTTTCGCCACATCTCACACCTTCTTTTATATCGCTGTGTATTCACGCACCTCCCATAGCTTCCCCTATATCGCCGTGTTTTCCGCACCTCACATACCTTCCCCTATATCGCTATGTTGTCGCGCAAATCCCATGGCTTCCCCTATATCACTGTGTTTTCACGCACCTCTCATATCTTCCCATATATAGTCGTGTTTTCGCGCACCTCCCATAGGTTCCCCTATAAGACTGTGTTTTTGCGCACCTCTCGTCCCTTCCCCTTTATCGCTGTGTTATCACGCACCTCTCATAGCTTCCACTCTATCGCTGTGCTCTCGCGCACCTCTCATACCTTCCCCTATAGAGGTGCGATTTCTCTCACCTCTCATAACTTCCCTTATATTGCTGTGTTTTTGCACACCTCTCATACATTCCCCTACATCTCCATGTTTTCGCGCACTGCTCATACCTTCCTGTATATTGGTTTGATTTTGCGCACCTCGCATAGCTTCCCCTATATCGCTGTTTTCCGCGCACCTCTGATAGATTCCCCCAAATTGCTGTGTTTTCGCGCACCTCTCATAACTTCCCCTATATCGCTGTGTTTTCATGCACCTTCCATAGGTTCCGCTACATCGCTGTGTTTTCGTGTGCCTATCATACCTTCCCCTATATCAATGTGTTCTCATAGCTTACCCCAAATCGCTGTGTTTTCTCGCACCTCTCATAGCTTCCCCTATATCGCTGTTTTCTCGCACCTCTCATATCTTCCCCTATATGGCTGAGTTTTTGCTGACCTCTCACAGCTGTGCCTATATCGCCATGTTTTCACACACCTCCCATAGCTTCCCATATATCACTGTCTTTTCGCGCACCTCTCATAACTTCTCCTATGTCGTGGTGTTTTCACGTACCTGCCATTGCTTCCCCTATATCTATTATATTACCTGGTTATTTTAAGTCTAAACTGCACTGTTTGTACTTACTTTTTTTTTGTGTATCTCTTGTAAAGTTATATTGCAACGGTGTATCAGTGCCTATATGGTTTACCTTTTGTGTACTAATTCAATAAAAAGACTTAAAAAGAAAAGATTTGGGGGAAGCTATGAGAGGTGCGTGAAAACGCAGTGATATAGAGGAATGTATGAGAGGTGCGCGAAAACACATCGATATTGGGGAAGCTACGAGAGGTGCGTGAAAACACATCAATATAGTTGAAGGTATGAGACATGCGCGAAAACATAATGATGTAGGGGAAGCAATGCGAGGTGCGCGAAAAAAAAGCGATATAGAGGAAGGTATGAGAGGCCGGTGAAAACACAGTGATATAGGGGAAGCTATGAGAGGTGCGCGAAAACACGGCGATATAGGGGATGGTATGAGAGGTGCGCGAAAACAAATCGATATGGGGAAGCTACGAGAGGTGCGTGAAAACAGAGAGATTTTGAGACAGCTATGAGAGGTGCGCGAAAACACAGCGCTATAGGGGAAGCTATGGGAGGTGCGCGAAAACACGGCGATATCCGTGAAGGAATGAGAGGTGTGTGAAAACACATCAATATAGGGGAAGCGATGAGAGGTATGAGATGGTATGCAAGGTGCATGAAAACAGTGATATAGAGGTAGGTATGAGAGGTGCGCGAAAACACAGCGATATAGAGGAAGGTATAGGAGGTGCGCGAAAACACAGCGATTTAGGAGAAAGTACGAGAGATGAGTGTAAACTCGGCGAAAAAGGGGAAGGTATGAAAGGTGCGCGAGAACTCGGCGATATATGTAAAGCTATGAGAGGTGAGCAGAAACACAGCGATAGAGAGGAAGCTATGGGAGGTGCGCCAAACACAGCGTTATGGGGGATGCTATGGAAGGTGCGCCAAAACACAGCGAGATAAGGGAAGTTACGAGAGGTGAGGGAAAACGCATCTCTATAGGGGAAGGTATGAGAGCTGTGCGAAAATATGGCGATATAGTGGCAGCTATGAGAGGTGAGCAAAAACACAGCGATATAGGGGAAGGTATGAGTATTGCACTAGAACGCAGCGGTAGATGGGAAGCTATGAGAGGTGCGCAAAATCACACCGATATAGGGGAAGCTATGAGAGGTGTGCGATGACACAGCGATATAGGGGAAGGGATGAGAGGTGCGCGAAAACACAGTCTTACAGGGAAACCTATGGGAGGTGTGCGAAAACACGGCGATATATGGGAAGATAAGGGAGGTTTGCAGAAATACAGCGAAGTACGGGAAGTTATGGGACGTGCGCGAAAACACAGCGATATAGTGGAAGATATGAGAGGTGCGTGAAAACACAGCGATATAAGGGAAGCTATAACAGGTGAGCAAAAACACAATGATATTGGGGAAACTACGTGAGGTGCGGGAAAACACGGCGACATAGGGGAAGGTATGAGAGGTGTGAGAAAACACAGTGATATAGGGGAAGCTATGGGAGGTGCATGAGAACACGGTGATATAGGAGAAGGAATGAGAGATGCGTGAAAACACAGAGATGTAGGGGAAGGTATGAGAGGTGTGTTAAAACACTGCGATATAGGGGAAGCTATGCGACGTGCGCGAAAACATTGCAATATATGTAAGCTATGAGGGGTACTCGAGAACACAGCGGTAGGGGGGAAGCTACGAGAGGTGCGTGAAAACACAGCGATTTATGGGAAGCTATGGGAGGTGCGCGAAACACAGCGCTATAGGGGAATATATGAGAGGTGCGCAAAAACCCGGCGATACAGGGGAAGCTATGGGAGGTGCGCGATAACACAGCGATTTATGTGAAGGTATCAGAGGGAAGCGAAAACACAGCGATAGAGCAGAAGCTATGGGAGGTGCGCGAAAGCACAGCGATATAGGGGAAGCAATGAGAGGTGTGCGATTATACAGCGATACAGCAGAATGTATGAGATGTGTAAAAAAGCACAGCAATATAGGGGAAGCTATGGGAGGTGCGGAAAAACACAGCAATATATGGGAACATATGGAACTTGCGCGTAAACACAGCGATATAGTTGATGGTATGAGAGGTGTGCGAAAACACAGCGATATAGGGGATGCTACGAGAGATGCGCAAAAACACAGCGAAATAGTAGAAGGTATGAGAAATGCGCGAAAACGCAGCATTATATGGGAAGCTGTGGGAGGTGCACGAAAAGAGACCGAGAAAGGGGAAGGTATGAGAACTGTAAGAAAACACTGCAATATAGGGGAAGCTATGAGAGGTGCATGAATGCCCAGCGATATAGGAGAAGATATGAGAGGTGCACGAAAACACAGCGATGTAGGGGAAGCTATGCGAGGAGCGCCAGAGCATGGCGATATAGGGGAAGCGATGAGAGGTGGGCAAAAACACAGCGATTTGGGGGAATCTATGAGTGGTGCGCGAAAACATCGCAATATATGGGAAGCTATGAGAGGTGCGCGAAAACAAGGCGAAAAATGGGAAGCTATGGGAGGTCCGAAAAAACAGGGCGATATACGGGAAGTGATGAGAGGTGCACGAGAGCACAGAGACATAGGGGAAGCTAGGAGAGGTGCATGAAAACAGAGCAATATAGGAGAAGCTATGACAGCTGCTTGACAAGTCAGTGATATAGGGGAAGTTATGAGAGGTGCGCTAATACACGATGATATAGGGGAATGTATGGAAGGTGCGTGAAAATACTGCAATATAGGGGAAGGTATGAGATGTGTGAGAAAACACAGTGATATAGGGGAATGCATGGGAGGTGCATGAAAACACGGCGATATAGGGGAAGTTATGAGAGGAGCGCGAAAACACTGTGACACAGGGCAACTATGGGAGGTGTGCGAAAACACGGCGATATACGTGAAGGTATGAGAGGTGCCTGAAAACACGTTGATATAGGGGAAGGTATGAGAAATGAGCGAAAACTCAGCTAAAAAGGGGAAGGTATCAGAGGTGCGTGAGAATATAGCGATATAGGAAAAGTTATGAGAGGTGAGCAAAAGCACAGCGATATATGGGAAGCTATGGGAGGTGCACGAAAACAGAGCGAGAAAGGGGAAGGTATGAGTGGTGTGAGAAAACACAGCCATATAGGGGGAGCTATAGGAGGTGCGTTATGGCACGGCTATATATGGTGAAGGTATGAGAGGTGTGGGAAAACATAGTGGTGGAGGTGAAGCTATGTGAGGTGCGCGAAAACATTGCAATATATGGAAAGCTATGAGAGGCGCGCGAAAACACAGCGATAGAGGGGAAGGTATGAGAGGTGTGCGATAACACAACGATATAGGGGAAGCTATGACAGGTGCACTAAAACACTGCGATTTCGGGGAAGGTATCAGAGGTGCGCGAAAACAGAGCGATATAGGGGAAGCTATGAGAGGTGAGTGATAAGACAGCGATATAAGGGAAGCCTTGGGAGGTGCACGAAATCACAGTGATATAGGGGAAGCTATGGGAGGTGCGCGAAAACACGGCGATATACGTGAAGGTATGAGAGATGCGTGAAAACACGTCGACATAGGGGAAGCTATGAGAGCTGCGCGAAAACACAGCGATATCGGGGAAGACATGAGAGGTGCCCGAAAACACATCCATATAGCGATATAGTGGAAAGTATGAGAGGTGCACGAAAACGCAGCGATATATAGGAAGCTATGGGAGGTGCACGAAAACAGAGAGAGAAGGGGGAACGTATGAGAGCTGTCAGAAAACACAGCAATATAGGGGAAGCTATGGGAGGTGCATGAACGCACGGCGATGTAGGAGAAGATATGAAAGGTGCGCGAAAGCACAGCGACGTAGGGGAAGCTATGCAAGGTGCGCCAGAACATGGCGATATAGGGGAAGCTATGAGAGGTGCGCAAAAACCCAGCGATTTTGGCGGATCTATGAGAGGTCCGCGAAAACATCGCAATATATGGGAAGCTATGAGAGGTGCGCGAAAACATGGTGAAAATGGGAAGAAATGGGAGGTCTCTGAAAACATGGCAATATAGGGTAAGTTATGTGAGCTGCTTGATAACACAGCGATATAGAGGAAGTAATGAGGTGCGCGAAAACACGATGATACAGCGGAAGCTATGAGAGGTGAGCGAAAACACAGCGCTATAGGGGAAGCCTTGGGATGTGCGCGAAATCACAGTGATATCAGGGAAGGCATGAGAGGGGAGTAAAAACACAGCGATTTGGGGGAATCTATGAGTAGTGCGCGAAAACATCGCAATATATGGGAAGCTATGAGAGGTGCGCGAAAACATTGCGAGAAATGGGAAGCTGTGGGAGGTCCGTGAAAACAGGGCGATATAGGGGAAGTGGTGAGAGGTGCACGAGAGCACAGTGACATAGGGGAAGCTATGGGAGGTGCGTGAAAACAGAGCAATATAGGGGAAGCTATGACAGCTGCTTGATAACACAGTGATATAGGTGAAGATATGAGAGGTGCGCGAAAACCCGGTGATATAGAGGAAGCTATGAGGGGTGAGCGAAAACACAGCGATATAGGGGAAGCCTTGGGAGGTGCGGGAAATCACAGCGATATAGGGTAATGTATGGGGGGTGCGTGAAAATACTGTGATATAGGGGAAGGTATGAGATGTCTGAGAAAACACAGCAATATATGGGAAGGTATGAGAGGTGCGCGAAAATACGGAGAGAAATGGGAAGCGCTGGGAGGTGCGCGAAAACACAGCGATATAGGGGAATGTATAGGAGGTGCATGAAAAACGGCTATATAGGGGAAGTTATGAGAGTTGCGCGAAAACACTGTGATATAGGACAAGCTATGGGAGGTGCGCGAAAACAGGGAGATATACGTGAAGGTATGAGAGGTGCTTTAATGCACTTCGATATAGCAGAATGTATGAGAGATGAGCGAATACTCAGCTAAAAAAGGGAAGGTATGAGAGGTGCGCGAGAACACGGCGATATAGGCAAAGCTATCAGAGGTGAGCAAAAACATAGCGATGTATGGGAAGTTATGAGAGGTGCACGAAAACAGAACGATATAGGGGAAGCTATGAGAAGTGCGCGAAAACACAGTGATTTGGGGGAAGCTATGAGAGGTGCGCGAAAACACAGTGATTTGGTGGAAGCAATGAGAGGTGCGCGAAAACACAGTGATTTGGGAGAAACTGCAAGAGGTGCGTGAAAAACCATCTATATAGTGGAAGGTATGAGAGGTGTGCGAAAACACAACGACATAGGGGAAGGTATGCGAGGTGCGCAAAAACACTGCAATATATGGGAAGCTATGAGAGGTGCGTGAAAACACAGCGATATACGTGAAGGTATTAGAGGTGTGTGAAAACACATTGATATAGTGGAAGGTATGAGAGGTGTGCGAAAACACAGTGATAAATGAAAGCTATGGGAGGTGCGCGAAAACACAGCGATATACGTGAAGGTATTAGAGGTGTGTGAAAACACATTGATATAGGGGAAGGTATGAGAGATGAGCGAAAACTCAGCTAAAAAGGGGAAGGTATGAGAGGTGCGTGAGAATATGGCGATATAGGAAAAGCTATGAGAGGTGAGCAAAAGCACAGCGATACAGGGGAAGCACGAGAGGTGCATGAAAACACAGCGATATATTGGAAGGTATGAGAGGTGAGTGAAAACACAGCGATATAGGGGATGCTATGAGAGGTGCTCGAAAACACGGCGATACAGGGGAAGGTATGAGAGGTACGTGAAAACACGTCGATTTAAGGGAAAGTATGAGAGATGAGCAAAAAATCAGCTGAAAAGGGGGAGGTATGAGAGGTTGCGAGAACACGGCGATATAGGCTAGCTGTGAGAGGTGAGCAAAATCACAGCGATATAGGGGAAGGTATGAGAGCTGCGCGAAAAGACAGCGATATATGGGAAGCTATAGGAGGTGCACGAAAACAGAGAGAGAAAGGGGAAGGTATGAGAGGTGTGAGAAAACATAGCAATGTAGGGTAAGCAATGCAAGGTGCGCCAGAACATGGCGATATAGGGGAAGCTATGAGAGGTGCGCAAAAACACAGCGATTTAGGGGAAGCTATGAGAGGTGCGCGAAAATATTGCAATATATAGAAACCTATGAGAGGTGCACGAGAACACAGCAATAGAGGGGCGATATAAGTGAAGGTATGAGATGTGCATTAATACACGTCGATATAGGTGAATGTATGAGAGATGAGCGAAAACTCAGCTAAAAAAGGGAAGGTATGAGAGGTGCGCGAGAACACGACGATATAGGCAAAACTATCAGAAGTGAGCAAAAACATAGCGATGTAGGGGAAGTTCTGAGAGGTGCGCGAAAACAGAACGATATATGGGAAGCTATGCGAGGTGCGCGAAAACATGGTGATATAGGGGAAGCTATGAGAGGTGCGCGAAAACACAGTGATTTTGGGGAAACTATGAGAGGTGCGCGAAAATATTGCAATATATAGAAACCTATGAGAGGTGCACGAGAACATAGCAATAGAGGGGAAGCTATGAGGGGTGTGCAATAACACAGCAAAAAAGGGGAAGGTATGAGAGGTGTGCGAAAACATGGCGATATATGGGAAACTATGCGAGGTGCGTGAAAATACGGCGATATAGGGGAAGCTATGAGAGGTGTACGAAAACGCAGCGATTCGGGGGAAGCTATGAGAGGTGCGCGAAAAAATTGCAATATATAGAAAGCTATGAGAGGTGCGCGAAAATACAGCGATAGAGTGGAAGGTATGGGAGGTGCGCGAGAACACAACGATATAGGGGAAGCTATGCGATATGTGCAAATACACGGCCATATAGGGGAAGCTATTAGAGGTGCGCGAATACACGGCGATATACGTGAAGGTATGAGAGGTGCGTGAAAACACAATGATATAGTGGAAGCTATGCGAGCTGCGCGAAAACACAGCGAAATAGGGGAAGTTATGAGAGGTACGCGAACACACATCGATATAGGGCAAGCTACGAGAGATGTGCGAAAACATAACGGTATAGTGGACGGTATGAGAAGTGCGAGAAAACACAGCGACATATGGGAAGCTATGGGAGGTGCACAAAAACAAAGCGAGAATGGGAAAGTTATGAGAAGTGTGAGAAAACACAGCAATATAGGGGAAGCTATGGGAGGTGCGTGAACGCACGGCGATATAGGAGAAGGTATGAAAGGTGCGCGAAAACACATCAATGTAGGGGTAGCTATGTGAGGTGTGCCAGAACATGGCGATATATGGGAAGCTATGAGAGGTGCGCAAAAACACAGCGATTTGGGGGAATCTATGAGAGGTGTGCAAAATCATCGCAATAAATGGGAAGCTATGAGAGGTGCGCGAAAACACGGCGAAAAATGGGAAGCTATGGGAGGTCCGTGTAAACAGGGCGATATAGGGGAAGTGAAGAGAGGTGCACAAGAGCACAGCGACATAGGGCAAGATATGAGAGGTGCGCGAAAACTCGGTGATATAGCGGAAGCTATGAGAGGTGAGCGAAAGCACAGGGATATAGAGGAAGCCTTGGAAGGTGCGCGAAATCACAGTGATATCGGGGACGGGATAAGAGGTGAGTGAAAACACAGCGATATAGGGGAATGTATGAGATGTGTGAGAAAACACTGCAATATGGAGGAAGCTATGGGAGGTGCGCAAAAGCATGGCAACTTTGGCGAATCTATGAGAGGTCCGTGAAAACATCGCAATATATGGGAAGCTATGAGAGGTGCGCGAAAACATGGTGAAAATGGGAAGAAATGGGAGGTCTCTGAAAACATGGCAATATAGGGTAAGTTATGTGAGCTGCTTGATAACACAGCGATATAGAGGAAGTAATGAGGTGCGCGAAAACACGGTGATACAGCGGAAGCTATGAGAGGTGAGCGAAAACACAGCGCTATAGGGGAAGCCTTGGGATGTGCGCGAAATCACAGTGATATCAGGGAAGGCATGAGAGGGGAGTAAAAACACAGCGATTTGGGGGAATCTATGAGTAGTGCGCAAAAACATCGCAATATATGGGAAGCTATGAGAGGTGCGCGAAAACATTGCGAGAAATGGGAAGCTGTGGGAGGTCCGTGAAAACAGGGCGATATAGGGGAAGTGGTGAGAGGTGCACGAGAGCACAGTGACATAGGGGAAACTATGGGAGGTGCGTGAAAACAGAGCAATATAGGGGAAGCTATGACAGCTGCTTGATAACACAGTGATATAGGTGAAGATATGAGAGGTGCGCGAAAACCCGGTGATATAGAGGAAGCTATGAGGGGTGAGCGAAAACACAGCGATATAGGGGAAGCCTTGGGAGGTGCGGGAAATCACAGCGATATAGGGTAATGTATGGGGGGTGCGTGAAAATACTGTGATATAGGGGAAGGTATGAGATGTCTGAGAAAACACAGCAATATATGGGAAGGTATGAGAGGTGCGCGAAAATACGGAGAGAAATGGGAAGCGCTGGGAGGTGCGCGAAAACACAGCGATATAGGGGAATGTATAGGAGGTGCATGAAAAACGGCTATATAGGGGAAGTTATGAGAGTTGCGCGAAAACACTGTGATATAGGACAAGCTATGGGAGGTGCGCGAAAACAGGGAGATATACGTGAAGGTATGAGAGGTGCTTTAATGCACTTCGATATAGCAGAATGTATGAGAGATGAGCGAATACTCAGCTAAAAAAGGGAAGGTATGAGAGGTGCGCGAGAACACGGCGATATAGGCAAAGCTATCAGAGGTGAGCAAAAACATAGCGATGTATGGGAAGTTATGAGAGGTGCACGAAAACAGAACGATATAGGGGAAGCTATGAGAAGTGCGCGAAAACACAGTGATTTGGGGGAAGCTATGAGAGGTGCGCGAAAACACAGTGATTTGGTGGAAGCAATGAGAGGTGCGCGAAAACACAGTGATTTGGGGGAAACTGCAAGAGGTGCGTGAAAAACCATCTATATAGTGGAAGGTATGAGAGGTGTGCGAAAACACAACGACATAGGGGAAGGTATGCGAGGTGCGCAAAAACACTGCAATATATGGGAAGCTATGAGAGGTGCGTGAAAACATGGCGATATAGTGGAAGGTATGAGAGGTGTGCGAAAACACAGTGATAAATGAAAGCTATGGGAGGTGCGCGAAAACACAGCGATATACGTGAAGGTATTAGAGGTGTGTGAAAACACATTGATATAGGGGAAGGTATGAGAGATGAGCGAAAACTCAGCTAAAAAGGGGAAGGTATGAGAGGTGCGTGAGAATATGGCGATATAGGAAAAGCTATGAGAGGTGAGCAAAAGCACAGCGATACAGGGGAAGCACGAGAGGTGCATGAAAACACAGCGATATATTGGAAGGTATGAGAGGTGAGTGAAAACACAGCGATATAGGGGATGCTATGAGAGGTGCTCGAAAACACGGCGATACAGGGGAAGGTATGAGAGGTACGTGAAAACACGTCGATTTAAGGGAAAGTATGAGAGATGAGCAAAAAATCAGCTGAAAAGGGGGAGGTATGAGAGGTTGCGAGAACACGGCGATATAGGCTAGCTGTGAGAGGTGAGCAAAATCACAGCGATATAGGGGAAGGTATGAGAGCTGCGCGAAAAGACAGCGATATATGGGAAGCTATAGGAGGTGCACGAAAACAGAGAGAGAAAGGGGAAGGTATGAGAGGTGTGAGAAAACATAGCAATGTAGGGTAAGCAATGCAAGGTGCGCCAGAACATGGCGATATAGGGGAAGCTATGAGAGGTGCGCAAAAACACAGCGATTTAGGGGAAGCTATGAGAGGTGCGCGAAAATATTGCAATATATAGAAACCTATGAGAGGTGCACGAGAACACAGCAATAGAGGGGCGATATAAGTGAAGGTATGAGATGTGCATTAATACACGTCGATATAGGTGAATGTATGAGAGATGAGCGAAAACTCAGCTAAAAAAGGGAAGGTATGAGAGGTGCGCGAGAACACGACGATATAGGCAAAACTATCAGAAGTGAGCAAAAACATAGCGATGTAGGGGAAGTTCTGAGAGGTGCGCGAAAACAGAACGATATATGGGAAGCTATGCGAGGTGCGCGAAAACATGGTGATATAGGGGAAGCTATGAGAGGTGCGCGAAAACACAGTGATTTTGGGGAAACTATGAGAGGTGCGCGAAAATATTGCAATATATAGAAACCTATGAGAGGTGCACGAGAACATAGCAATAGAGGGGAAGCTATGAGGGGTGTGCAATAACACAGCAAAAAAGGGGAAGGTATGAGAGGTGTGCGAAAACATGGCGATATATGGGAAACTATGCGAGGTGCGTGAAAATACGGCGATATAGGGGAAGCTATGAGAGGTGTACGAAAACGCAGCGATTCGGGGGAAGCTATGAGAGGTGCGCGAAAAAATTGCAATATATAGAAAGCTATGAGAGGTGCGCGAAAATACAGCGATAGAGTGGAAGGTATGGGAGGTGCGCGAGAACACAACGATATAGGGGAAGCTATGCGATATGTGCAAATACACGGCCATATAGGGGAAGCTATTAGAGGTGCGCGAATACACGGCGATATACGTGAAGGTATGAGAGGTGCGTGAAAACACAATGATATAGTGGAAGCTATGCGAGCTGCGCGAAAACACAGCGAAATAGGGGAAGTTATGAGAGGTACGCGAACACACATCGATATAGGGCAAGCTACGAGAGATGTGCGAAAACATAACGGTATAGTGGACGGTATGAGAAGTGCGAGAAAACACAGCGACATATGGGAAGCTATGGGAGGTGCACAAAAACAAAGCGAGAATGGGAAAGTTATGAGAAGTGTGAGAAAACACAGCAATATAGGGGAAGCTATGGGAGGTGCGTGAACGCACGGCGATATAGGAGAAGGTATGAAAGGTGCGCGAAAACACATCAATGTAGGGGTAGCTATGTGAGGTGTGCCAGAACATGGCGATATATGGGAAGCTATGAGAGGTGCGCAAAAACACAGCGATTTGGGGGAATCTATGAGAGGTGTGCAAAATCATCGCAATAAATGGGAAGCTATGAGAGGTGCGCGAAAACACGGCGAAAAATGGGAAGCTATGGGAGGTCCGTGTAAACAGGGCGATATAGGGGAAGTGAAGAGAGGTGCACAAGAGCACAGCGACATAGGGCAAGATATGAGAGGTGCGCGAAAACTCGGTGATATAGCGGAAGCTATGAGAGGTGAGCGAAAGCACAGGGATATAGAGGAAGCCTTGGAAGGTGCGCGAAATCACAGTGATATCGGGGACGGGATAAGAGGTGAGTGAAAACACAGCGATATAGGGGAATGTATGAGATGTGTGAGAAAACACTGCAATATGGAGGAAGCTATGGGAGGTGCGCAAAAGCATGGCAACTTTGGCGAATCTATGAGAGGTCCGTGAAAACATCGCAATATATGGGAAGCTATGAGAGGTGCGCGAAAATATGGTGAAAAATGGGAAGCTATGGAAGGTCCCTGAAAACATAGCAATATAGGGGAAGTTATGTGAGCTGCTCGATAACACAGCGATAAAGGGGAAGTAATTAGATGTGCGTGAAAAATAGGTGGTATAGGGGAAGCTATGAGAGGTGAGCGAAAACACAGCAAAAAAGGAAAAGCGATATAGTGGAAGGTGTGAGAGGTGCGCGAAAAACCAGCGATATATTGGAAGGTATGGGAGGTGCATGAAAACAGAGCGACATAGGGGAAGGTATGAGAGGAACACGAAAACACAGCGATTTGGGGGAAGCTGTGAGAGGTGCGCGAAAACATCGCAATATATAGGAAGCTGTGAGAGGTGCGCGTAAGCAGGGCGAAAAATGGGAAGCAATGGGTGGTGTGCGATTACATAGCGATATAGGTGGAAAGTATGAGAGGTGCACGAAAACATGGCGCTATATGGGAAACTATGGGAGGTGCTTGAAAACAGTGCGATATGGGGGAAGGTATGAGTGGTGAGCAAAAACACAGCGATGTACGGGAAGCTATGGGAGGTGTGCGAAAGCAGAGCTATATAGGGGAAGTGATGAGAGGTGCAGAAGAGTATAGAGACATAAGGGAAGTTATGGAGGTGCGTGAAAACACAGTCATACGGGGAAGGTATCAGAAGTGCGCTAAAACACAGCAATATCGGGGAAGGGATGAGAAGTCTGCGAAAACACGTCGATATAGGGGAAGGTATGAAAGGTGTGCAAAAACATAGTGATATAGGGAAATCGCTGTGTTTTCGTGCACCTCTCATAGCTTCCACTATATTGCCTTGTTTTCGCGCACCTCTCATGTCTTCCCCTATATCACTGTGTTTTCGCGCACCTTCGATAGCATCCCCTATATTGCTGTGCCTTCGCATACCTCTCATAACTTCATCTATATCACCCTTTTTTCGAGCACCTTCCATACCTTCTCCTATATCGCTGTGCCTTGCGCACCTCTCGTACCTTCCCCTATATCGCTGTCTTGTCGCGCACATCCTATAGATTCACCTTTATCGCTGTGTTATTGCTCACCTCTCATAGCTTACACTACATCGCCCTGTTTTCGCGGACCTCCAATTCCTTCCCCTATATCGCTGTGTTTTCACGCAACTCTCATAACTTCTCCTACA
Organism: Mobula birostris; assembly: GCF_030028105.1. Lineage (NCBI taxonomy): Eukaryota > Metazoa > Chordata > Chondrichthyes > Myliobatiformes > Myliobatidae > Mobula > Mobula birostris. The sequence continues at coordinate 80,118 of NW_027278576.1, read as the reverse complement.
TCGCTATGTTTTTGTGCACCTCTCATACCTTCCCTAATATCGCTGAGTTTTCATGCACATCTCATCACGTCCCCTATATCGCTGTGTATTCACACACCTCCCATAGCATCCCCTATATCACTGTTCCTTTGCGAACCTCTCATACCTTCCCCTATATCACCCTGTTTTCGCACACCTCCCATACCTTCCCCTATATCGCTGTCTTTTCGCACACCTCTCATGTCCTCCCCAATATCGCCGTGTTTTCATGCACATCTCATAACGTCCCCTATATCGCTGTGTATTCACGCACCTCCCATAGCATCCCCTATACCGCTGTGCCTTCGTGCACCTATCATTCGGTCCCCTATTTTGCCCTGTTTTCGCGCACCTCCCATGACTTCGCCTACATCGCTGTGTTTTTGCGCACCTCTCATAGCTTCCCCTATATCGCTGTCTTTTCGCGCACATCTCATAGCTTCCACTATATCACCGGGTTTTCGCGCACCACTCATGTCTTCTCCTATATCGCTATGTTTTCGCTCCTCTCATTACTTCACTTATATCGCTGTGTTTTCGTGCAGTTCTCATACCTTCCACTATATCGCTGTGTTTTCATGCACATCTCACAACGTCCCCTATATCGCTGTGTATTCGCGCACCTCCCATAGCATCCCCTGTATTGCTGTGCCTTCGCGCACCTCTCATACCTTCCTCTATATCGCCCTGTATTCGCGCCCCTCCCACTGCTTCCCTTACATCACTGTGTTTTCGTGCAGCTCTCATACCTTCCACTATATCGCTGTGTTTTCACACACCTCTCATAACTTCTCCTATATCGATGTGTTTTTGTGCACCTCTCATACCTTCCCTAATATCGCTGCGTTTTCATGTACATCTCATAACGTCCCCTATATCGCTGTGTATTCACGCACCTCCCATAGCATCCCTTATATCGCTGTGCCTTGCGCACCTCTCATACCTTCCCCTATATCGCTGTCTTTTCGCGCACATCGCATAGATTCACCTTTTTCGCTGTGTTATTGCTCACCTCTCATAGCTTCCCCTATATCGCCATGTTTTTACTCACCTCTCATAGCTTCCCCTACATCGCCGTTTTTCGCGCACTTCTCATGTCTTCAGCTAGATCGCTATGTTTTCGCTCCTCTCATTACTTCCCCTATATCGCTGTGTTTTCGCGCACCTCTCATGATTTTCCCTATATCGCCGTGGTCTCGCACACCTCTCATACTTTCCCCTATATCGCCGTGATTTTGCACACGTCCCATAGCGTCGCCTATATCGCTGTGTTTTCGGGCACCTCTCATACCTTCCCCTACATCACCCTGTTTTCATGCACGTCTCATAACGTCCCCTATATCGCCCTGTTTTCGCGCACCTCCCATACCTTCCCCTAAATCGCTGTGTTTTCGTACACCTTTCATACCTTCCCCTATGTCGCTGTGTTTTCACGCACCTCACATAACTTCTCCTATATCGCTGTACTTTTGCGCACATCTCATACCTTCCCCTATATTGCCATGTTTTCATGCACATCTCACAACGTCCCCTATATCGCTGTCTATTTGCGCACCTCCCATAGCATACCCTATATCACTGCGCCTTCACGCACCTCTCATACCTTCCCCTATATCGCCCTTTTTCCGCGCACCTCCCATAGCTTCCCCGGTATCGCTGTGCTTTCGTGCACCTCTCAGGGCTTCCCCAATATCGCCGTGTATTCATACACATCTCATACCGTCCCCTATATCGCTGTGTTTTCGCGCACCTCCCATAGCTTCGCCTACATTGCTGTTTTCGCACACCTCTCATGCCTTCCCCTATATCGCTGTTTTTTTCGCGCACATCCCATAGCATCACCTTTATCGCTGTGTTATTGCTCACCTCTCATACCTCCCCCTATATGGCAGTGTTTTCACTTACCTCTCATAACCTCTCCTATATCGCTGTATTTTTGCGCCCCTCTCATGGCTTCCCCAATATCGCCGTGTTTTCATGCACATCTCTTAACGTCCCCTATATCGCTGTGTATTCGCACATCTCCCATAGCAACCCCTATATCGCTGTTCTTTTGCGCACCTCTCATACCTTCCCCAATATCGCTGTGTTTTCATGCACATCTCATAACGTCCCCATATCGCTGTGCATTCACGCACCTCCCATAGCATCCCCTATACCGCTGTGCCTTCGCGCACCCCTCATACCGTCCCCTATATCACCCTGTTTCGCGTACCTCCCATGGTTTCGCCTACATCGCTGTGTTTTCACGCACCTCTCATAGCTTCCTCTATATCGCTGTCTTTTCGCGCACATCCCATAGCTTCAACTTTATCGCTGTCTTATTGCTCATCTCTCATAGCTTCCCCTATTTCGCTGTGTTTTCGTACACCTCACATATCTCCCCCATATTGCTGTTTTCACGCACCTCTCATAACTTCTCCTATATTGCTGTGTTTTTGTGCACCTCTCATACCTTCCCTAATATCGCTGCGTTTTCATGCAAATCTCATAATGTCACCTATATCGCTGTGTATTCACGCACCTCCCGTAGCATACCCTATATTGCTGTGCCTTGCGCACCTCTCATACATTCCCCTATATCCCTGTCTTTTTGCACATATCCCATAGATTCAACTTAATCACTGTGTTATTGCACACCTCTCAGAGCTTCCCCTATATCGCCGTGTTTTTGCTCACCTTTCATAGCTTCCCCTATATCGCCGTGTTTTTGCACACCTCTCATGTCTTCACCTAGATCGCTATGTTTTCACTCCTCTCAATACTTCCCCTATATCGCTGTGTTTTCTCGCACATCTGATACATTCTCCCGTATCGCTGTGTTTTCGCACACCTCTCATAATCTCCCCTATATCGCCGTGTTCTCGCACGCCTCTCATACCTTCCCCTATATCGCTGTCTTCTCGCACACCTCTCATGTCCTCCCCAATATCGCCGTGTTTTCATGCACATCTGATAACGTCCCCTATATCACTGTGTATTCACGCACCTCCCATAGCATCCCCTATACCGCTGTGCCTTCGCGCACCTCTCATACCATCCCCTATATTGCCCTGTTTTCGCGCACATCTCATAGCTGCAACTTTATCGCTGTCTTATTGCTCATCTTTCATAGCTTCCCCTATATCGCTGTGTTTTCATGCACATCTCATAACGTCCCCTATATTGCTGTGCTTTCTCGCACCTCTGATACATTCCCCTGTATCTCCGTGTTTTCGCGCACCTCTCATAATTTCCCCTATATCGCCGTGTTTTGACACACGTCCCATAGCGTCCCCTATATCGCTGTTTTCGGGCACCTCTCATATATTCCCCTATATCGCCCTGTTTTCGCGCACATCCCATAGCTTCCACTATATTGCCCTGTTTTGGCGCACCTCTCATACCATCCCCTATATCGCCCTGTTTTCGCGCACCTCCCGTACCTCCCCCTATATTGCTGTGTTTTCGTGCACCTCTCATATCTTGCCCTATATAGCTGTGTTTTCATGCACCTCTCATAAATTCTGCTATAACGCTGTATTTTTTCGCAACTCTCATACCTTCCCCTGTATTGCCGTGTTTTCATGCACATCTCCTAACGTCCCTATATCGCTGTGTATTCGTTCACCTCCCATAGCACCTCTATATAACTGTACCTTCGCGTACCTCTCATACTTTCCCCTATATCGCCCTGTTTTCACTCACTTCCCATAACTTCCCCGATATCGCTGTGTTTTCGTGCACCTCTCATACCTTCAACTATATCGTTGTGTTGTCACCCACCTCTCATAACTTCACCTATATCGCTGTGTTTTTGCACACCTCTCATACCTTCCCATATATCGCTGTGTTTTCACGCACCTCTCATGACTTCCCCAATATCGCCGTGTATACATGCACATCTCGTACCGTCCCCTTTATCGCTGTGTTTTCGCGCACCTCCCATAGCTTCGCTGACATCGCTATGTTTTCGCTCCTCTCATTACTTCCCCTATATCACTGTGCTTTCACGCACGTCCCATAGCGTCCCATATATCGCTGTGTTTTCGGGCACCTCTCATACCTTCCAATATATCGCCTTGTTTTCGTGCACCTCTTATACCTTCCCCTATATCGCTGTGTTTTCATGCACCTCTCATACGTTCCCTTATATCGCTGTATTTTTGCGCACATCTCATACCTTCCCCTATATTGATGTTTTTCCATGCACATCTCATAACGTCCCCTATATCGCCCTGTTTTGGCGCATCTCCCATACCTTCCCCTATATCGCTGTGTTTTCACGCACCTCTCATAGCTTCTCCTATATCGCTGTACTTTTGAGCACATCTCATACCTTCCCCTAAATTGCCATGTTTTCATGCACATCTCATAAACTCCCCTATATCACTGTGCATTCGCGCACATCCCATAGCATCCCCTATATCACTGTGCCTTCACGCACCTCTCATACCTTCCCCTATAGCGCCCTGTTTTCGCACACCTCCCATACCTTCCCCAATTTCGCTGTGTTTTCGTGCACCTCCCATAGCTTTGCCTACATCGCTGTTTTCGCGCACAGCCCATAGCTTCACCTTGATTGCTGTGTTATTGCTCACCTCTCATAGCTTCCCCTATATCGCTGTGTTTTCACGCACCTCGCATGTCTTCACGTATATCGCTATGTTTTTGCTCCTCTCATTACTTCCCCTATATCGCTGTGTTTTCTCGCACCTCTGATACATTCCCCTGTATTGACATGTTTTCGCGCACCTCTTACAATTTCCCCTATATTGCCGTGTTCTCGCACACCTCTCATACCTTCCCCTATATCACTGTTTTTCTGTGCACGTCCCATAGCGTCCCTTATATCGCTGTGTTTTCTCGCACCTCTGATACATTCCCCTGTATCGCCGTATTTTCGCACATATCCCATAGCTTCCACTAAATTGCCCTGTTTTTGCGCACCTTTCATGTCTTCCCCTCTATCACGGTGTTTTCGCGCACCTCTCACACCTTCCACTATATCTCTCTGTTTTCGCACACCTCTCATACCTTCCCCTATATCGCTGTCTTTTCACGCACCTCTCATAACTTCTCTTATATTGCTGCATTTTTGCGCACCTCTCATAACTTCCCCCATATCGCTGTGTTTTTATGCACATCTCATAACGTCCCCATATCACTGTGTAGTCGCGCACCTCTCATAGCCTCCCACATATTGCTGTGCCTTCGCGCACTTCTCATACCTTCGCCTATATCACCTTGTTTTCGCACACTTCCCATTCATTCTCCTGTCGCTGTGTTTTTGTGAACCTCTCATACCTTCCCCTATGTAGTTGTGTTTTTGCGCACACCCCATAGATTCACCTTTATCACTGTGTTATTGCTCACCTCTCATAGCTTCCACTATATTGTCCTGCTTTCACGCACCTCTCATGTCTTCCACTATATCACTGTGTTTTCGCGCACCTCCCCTAGCATCCCCTATATGGCTGTGTCTTCGCACTTCTCTCATACCTTCACCTATATCGCCCTGTTTTCGAGCACCTCCCATACCTCCCCCTTTCTCGCTGTTTTCACGCACATCTCATAACTTCTCCTATATTGCTGTATTTTTTCGCACCTCTAATAACTTCCCCTATATCGCCGTGTTTTTATGCACATCTCATAACGTCCCCTATATCGCTGTGTATTCGCGCACCTCCCATAGAATCCCCCATATCGTTGTGCCTTGTGCACCTCTCATACCTTCCCCTATATCGCTGTCTTTTCGCGCACATCCCATAGATTCACCTTTATCACTGTGTTATTGCTCAACGCTCATAGCTTCCCCTACATCGCCGTGTTTTTGCTCACCTCTCATAGCTTTCACTATATTGTCCTGCTTTCACGCACCTCTCATGTCTTCCCCTTTCTCACTGTGTTTTCGCGCACCTCCCATAGCATCCCCTATATTGCTGTGTCTTCGCACTCCTCTCATACCTTCCCCTATATCGCCCTGTTTTCGAGCACCTTCCATACCTTCCCCTAAATCGCTGTGTTTTCGTGCACCTTTCATACCTCCTCCTATATCGCTGTGTATTCGCACATCTCCCAGAGCAACCCCTATATCGCTGTTCTTTTGCGCACCTCTCATACCATCCCCTATATCGCCCTGTACCGCACACCTCCCATACCTTCCCGTATATCGCTGTCTTTTCGCACACCTCTCATGGCTTCCACTATATTGCCCTGTTTTCACGCACCTCTCATACCATCCCCTATATCGCCCTGTTTTCGCGCAGCTCCCATTCATTCTCCTATATTGCTGTGCTTTTGTGAACCTCTCATACCTTCCCTAGTATCGCTGCGTTTTCATGCACATCTCATAACGTCCCCTATATCACTGTGTATTCGTGCACCTCTCATAGCATCCCCTATATCACTGTACATTCGCGCACCTCTCACACCTTCCACTATATTGCCCTGTGTTTGCACAGCTCCCATACCTTCCCTGATATCGCTGTGTTTTCGTGCACCTCTCATACCTTCCCCTATATCGCTGTCTTTTCGCGCACCTCTCATACCTTCCCCTATATCGCCCTGTTTTCGCACACATCCCATAGCTTCCACTATATTTCCCTGTTTTCGCGCACCTCTCATGCCTTCCCCTATGTCGCTCTGTTTTCGCTCCTCTCATAACGTCCCGTATATTGCTGTGTTTTCTTGCACCTCTGATGCATTCCCCTGTATCGCCGTGTTTTTGCGCACCTCTCATACTTTTCCCTATATAGCCGTGTTTTTGCACATCTCTCATGGCATCCCCGATATCGCCGTGTTTCATGCACATTTCATACATTCCCCTATATCTCTGTGTTTTCGCGCACCTCCCATAGCTTCCGCTACATCGCTGTGCCTTGCGCACCTCTCATACCTTCCCCTATATGGCTGTGTTTTTGCGCATATCCCATAGATTCACCTTTATCGCTGTGTTATTGCTCACCTCTCATAGCTTCGCCTATATCACCGTGTTTTTGCTCACCCCTCATAGCTTCCACTATATTGCCCTACTTTCACGCACCTCTAATGTCTTCCCCTATATCACTGTGTTTTCGCGCACCTCCCATAGCATCCCCTATATTGCTGTGTCTTTGCACTCCTCTCATACCTTCCCCTATATCGCCCTGTTTTTGAGCACCTCCCATACCTTCCCCGGTATCGCTGTGTTTTCGTGCACCTCTCATACCTTCCCCTATATCGCTGTCTTTTCGCGCACCTCTCATACCTTCCCCTATATCGCCCTGTTTTCGCACACATCCCATAGCTTCCACTATATTTCCCTGTTTTCGCGCACCTCTCATGCCTTCCCCTATGTCGCTCTGTTTTCGCTCCTCTCATAACGTCCCGTATATTGCTGTGTTTTCTTGCACCTCTGATGCATTCCCCTGTATCGCCGTGTTTTTGTGCACCTCTCATACTTTTCCCTATATAGCCGTGTTTTTGCACATCTCTCATGGCATCCCCGATATCGCCGTGTTTCATGCACATTTCATACATTCCCCTATATCTCTGTGTTTTCGCGCACCTCCCATAGCTTCCGCTACATCGCTGTGCCTTGCGCACCTCTCATACCTTCCCCTATATGGCTGTGTTTTTGCGCATATCCCATAGATTCACCTTTATCGCTGTGTTATTGCTCACCTCTCATAGCTTCGCCTTTATCACCGTGTTTTTGCTCACCCCTCATAGCTTCCACTATATTGCCCTACTTTCACGCACCTCTAATGTCTTCCCCTATATCACTGTGTTTTCGCGCACCTCCCATAGCATCCCCTATATTGCTGTGTCTTTGCACTCCTCTCATACCTTCCCCTATATCGCCCTGTTTTTGAGTACCTCCCATACCTTCCCCTATATCGCTGTGTTTTCGTGCACCTTTCATACCTCCCCCATTTCGTTGTGTTGTCTCGCACCTCTCATAAGTTCTCCTATATCGCTATATTTTTTCGCTCATCTCATACCTTCCCCTATATCGCTGTGTTTTCACGCACCTCTCATGTCTTCACCTAGATCGCTATGTTTTCGCTCCTCTCATTACTTCCGCTATATCGCTGTGTATTCTCGCACCTCTGGTATATTCTCCCATATCGCCGTGCTTTCGCGCACCTCTCATATCTTCCTCTATATCGCCGTGTTTTCATACACATCTCATTCCGTCCCCTATATCACTGTGTTTTCGCGCACATCCCATAACATCCCTTATATCGCTGTGCCTTCGTGTACCTCTCATATCTTCCCCTATATCGCCCTGTTTTTGCGCACCTCCTATACATTCCCCTATATCGCTGCGCTTACGTGCACCTCTCATATCTTCACCTATATCGCTGTGTTTTCATGCACATCTCATAACGTCCCCTATATCGCTGTGCTTTCTCGCACCTCTGATACATTCCCCTGTATCTCCGTGTTTTCGTGCACCTCTAATAATTTCCCCTATATCGCCGTGTTTTGGCACACGTCCCATAGCGTCCCCTATATCGCTGTGTTTTCGGGCACCTCTCATACCTTCCCCTATATCGTCCTGTTTTCGCGCACATCCCATAGCTTCCACTATATTGCCCTGTTTTCGCGTACCTCTCATACCATCCCCTATATCGCCCTGTTTTCACGCACCTCCCATACCTCCCCCTATATTGCTGTGTTTTCGTGCACCTCTTATACCTTGCCCTATATTGCTGTGTTTTCACGCACCTCTCATAAATTCTGCTATAACGCTGTATTTTTCGCACCTCTCATACCTTCCCCTATATTGCCGTGTTTTCATGCACATCTCATAACGTGCCCTATATCGCTGTGTATTCGTGCACCTCCCATAGCATCCCCTATATTGCTGTGCCTTGCGCACCTCTCATACCTTCCCCTATATCGCTGTTTTTTTGTGCACATCCCATAGATTCACTTTTATCGCTGTGTTATTGCTCACCTCTCATAGCTTCGCCTATATCGCCGTGTTTTTGCTCACCTCTCATAGCTTCCACTATATTGCGCTACTTTCACGCACCTCTCATGCCTTCCGCTATATCACTGTGTTTTCGCGCACCTCCCATACCATCCCCTATATTGCTGTGTCTTCACACTCCTGTCATACCTTCCCCTACATCGCCCTGTTTTCGAGCACCTCCCATTCCTTCCCCTATATCGCTGCGTATTTGTGCACATCTCATAATGTCCCCTATATCGCTGTGTATTCATGCACCTCCAATAGAATCCCATATATCGCTGTGCCTTCGCGCATCTCTCATACCTTCCCCTATATCGCCCTGTTTTCGCGCACCTCTCATTGCTTCCCCTATATCGTTGTGTTTTCACACACCTTTCATAACTTCTCCTATATTACTGTGTTTTTGTGCACCTCTTATATCTTCCCTAATATCGCTGCGTTTTCATGCACATCTCATAACGTCCCCTATATCGCTGTGTATTCACGCACCTCCCGTAGCATCCCCTATATCGCTGTGCCTTCGTGCACCTCACATACCTTCCCCTATATTGCCCTGTATTCGCGCACCTCCCATAACATCCCCTATATCACTGTGCCTTTGCGTACCTCTCATACCTTCCCCTATATCTCCGTGTTTTCATGCACATCTCATAACGTCCCCTATATCGCTGTGTTTTCATGCACCTCGCATAACTTCCCCTATATCGCCCTGTTTTCGCGCACCTCTCATACCTTCTCCTATATCACTGTGTTTTCACGCACCTCTCATAACTTCCCCTATATCGCTGTGTTTTCACACACCTGTCATTGTTTCCCGACTATCGCCATGTATTCATGCACATCTCATACCGTCCCCTATATCGCTGTGTTTTCGCGCACTTCTCATACATACCCCTATATCGCTCTCTTTTCGCGCATATCTCATAGCTTCACCTTTATCTCTGTGTTATTGCTCACCTCTCAAAGCTTCCCCTATATCGCCATGTTTTCACGCACCTCTCATAATTTCCCCTTTATCACCGTGTTTTCGCGCACGTCCCATAGCGTCGCCTATATCGCTCTGTTTTTGGGCACCTCTCATACCTTCCACTATATTGCCCTGTTTTCGCGCACTTCCCATACCTTAACCTATATCGTCCTGTTTTCCCGCACCTCCCATACCTCCCCTATATCGCTGTGTTTTCACGCACCTCTCGTAAATTCTGCTATATCGCTGTATTTTTGCGCACCTCTCATACCTTCCCCTATATTGCCGTGTTTTCATGCACATCTGATAACGTCCCCTATATCGCTGTGTATTCGCGCACCTGCCATAGCATCCCCAATATAACTGTGCCTTCGCGTACCTCTCATACCTTCCCCTATATCGCCCTGTTTTAGCTCACTTCCCATAACTTCCCCGATATCGCGGTGTTTTCGTGCACCTCTCACACCTTCAACTATATTGCTGTGTTGTCACCCACCTCTCATAACTTCTCCTATATCACTGTGTTTTTGCACGCCTCTCATACCTTCCCCTATATCATTGTGTTTTCGCGCACCTCTCATGGCTTCCCCAATATCGCCATGTATTCATGCACATCTCATACCGTCCCCTATATCGCTCTGTTTTCGCGCACCTCCCACAGCTTCGCTGACATCGGTATGTTTTCGCTCCTCTCATTACTTTCCCTATATCAATGTGTTTTCATGCACGTCCCATAGCGTCTCCTATATCGCTGTGTTTTCTCGCACCTCTGATACATTCCCCTGTATCGCCGTGTTTTCGCGCACATCCCATGGCTTCCACTATATTGCTCTGTTTTTGCGCACCTCTCATAGCATCCCCTATATCACTGTGTTTTCGCGCACCTCCCATAGCATCCCCTATATTGCTGTGCCTTCGCACACCTCTCATACCTTCCCCTATATCGCCGTTTTCGCGCAACTCCCATACCTTCTCCTATATCGCTGTGTTTTGTGCACCTCTCATACCTCCCCCTATATCGCTGTGTTTTCACGCACCTCTCATGCCTTCCCCTATATCGCCCTGTTTTCGAGCACCTCCCATAACTTCCGCTATATTGCCGGTTTTACTCACCTCTGATGTCTTCCCCTATATCGCCGTATCTTCATACAAATCTCATACCGTCCCCTATATCGCCGTGTTTTCGCGCACCTCTCATAGCTTCCCCTATTTCGCTGTGTTTTCATGCACATCTCATAATGTCCTGTATATCGCTGTGTATTCATGCATCTGACATAGCATCCCCTATATTGCTGTGCCTTGCGCACCTCTCATACCTTCCCCTATATCGCTGTGTTTTTGCGCACATCCCATAGATTCACCTTTATCGCTGTGTTATTGCTCACTTCTCATAGCTTCCACTATATTGCCCTACTTTTATGCACCTCTCATGTCTTCCCCTATATCACTGTGCTTTCGCGCACCTCCCATTGCATCCCTTATATTGCTGTGTCTTCGCACTCCTCTCATACCTTCCCCCATATCGCCCTGTTTTTGAGCACCTCCCATAAATTCCCCTATATCGCTGTGTTTTCGTGCACCTTTCATACCTCCCCCAATATCGCTGTGTTTTCACTCACCTCTCATAACTTCTCCTATATTGCTGTATTTTTGCGCACCTCTCACAACTCCCCCTATATCGCAGTGTTTTATGCACATCTCATAACGTTCCCTATAACGCTGTGTATTCACGCACCTCCCATAGCATCCCCTATTTCGCTATGCCTTGCGCACCTCTCATACCTTCCCCTATATCGCTGTCTTTACGCGCACATCCCATAGATTCAACTTTATCGCTGTGTTCTTGCACACCTCTCACAGCTTCCCCATATCGCCGTGTTTTTGCTCACCTCTCATAGCTTCCCCTATATTGATGTGTTTTCGCGCACCTCTCATGTCTTCACCTATATCACTGTGTTTTCGCGCACATTCCATAGAATCCCCTATATTGCTGTGCCTTCGCATACCTCTCATAACTTCATCTATATCGCTCTGTTTTCGCGCACCTCCCATTCCTTCACCTATATCGCCCTGTTTTCGCGCACCTCCCATTCCTTCACCTATATCGCCCTGTTTTCGCGCACCTCGCATGTCTTCACCTGTATCGCTATGTTTTCGCTCCTATCATTACTTCCCCTATATCGCTGTGTTTTCTCGCACCTCTGATGCATTCTCCTGTATTGCATGTTTTCGCGCACCTCTTACAATTTCCCCTATATTGCCGTGTTCTCGCACACCTCTCATACCTTCCCCTATGTCACTGCTTTTTTGCGCATGTCCCATAGCGTCTCCTATATCGCTGTGTTTTCTCGCACCTCTGATACATTCACCTGTATCGCCGTGGTTTCGCGCACATCCCATAGGTTCAACTATATTGCCCTGTTTTTGCACACCTCTCATGTCTTCCACTATATCACGGTGTTTTCGCGCACTTCTCATAGCATCCCCTCTATCGCTGTGCCTTCGAGTACTTCTCATAACTTCCCCTATATCGCCCTGTTTTCGCGCACCTCCCATACCTTCCCCAATAGTGCTGTGTTTTCGTGCACCTCACAGACCTTCCCTTATATCGCTGTGTTTTCATGCACATCTCATAACACCCCCTATATCGTTGTGTATTTGCGCAGATCCCATAGCATCCCTTATAATGCTGTGCCTTCGCGCACCTCTCATACCTTCCCCTATATCGCCCCGTTTTCGCGCACCTTCCATACCTTCCTCTATATCGCTGTGTTTTCATGCACCTCTCATACCTCTTCCTATATCGCTGTGATTTTACACACCTCTCATAACTTCTCCTATATCGCTGTGTATTTGTGCACCTCTCATACCTTCCCCTATATAGCTGTCTTTTCGCGCACATCCCATAGATTCACCTTTATCGCTGTGTTATTGCTCACCTCTCGTAACTTACCCTATATCGCCGTGTTGTTATGCACATCTCATAACGTCCTCTATATCGCTGTGTATTCGCGCACTTCCCATAGCATCCCTTATATCGCTGTGCCTTCGCGCACCTCTCATACCTTCCCAAATATCACCCTGTTTTCGCGCACCTCCCTTTCCTTCACCTATATCGCTTTTTTTGTGCACCTCTCATACCTTCTCCTATATCGCTGTGCCTTCGCGCACCTCTTATACCTTCCCCTATATCACCGTGTTTTCATGCACATCTCATAAAGTCCCCTTTATCGCTAGGTTTTCACGTACCTCTCATAACTTCCGCTATATCGCCCTGTTTTCGAACTCCTCTCATACCTTCCCCTCTATCAATGTGTTTTCACGCTGCTCTCATACCTTCGCCTATATCGCTGTGTTTTTGCACACCCCTCGTGACTTCCCGACTATCGCCGTCTACTCATGCACATTTCATAGCTTTCCCTATATCGCTGTGCTTTCGCGCACCTCTCATAACTTCCCCATATCGATGTATATTTGCGCACATCTCATAACGTCCCCTATATCACTCTGTATTCGCGCACATCCCATAGCATCCCTTATAATGCTGTGCCTTCACGCACCTCTCATACCTCCCGCTATATCGCCCCGTTTTCGCGCACTTTCCATACCTTCCCCGATATCGCTGTGTTTTCATGCTCCTCTCATACCTCCCCCTATATCGCTGTGTTTTCACACACCTCTCATAACTTCTCCTATATCGCTGTTTTTGTGCACCTCTCATATATTCCCTAATATCACTGCATTTTCATGCACATCTCATCACGTCGTCTATATCGCTGTGTTTTCGTGCACCTCTCATACCTCCCCCTATATCGCTGTGCCTTGCGCACCTCTCATACCTTCCCAAATATCGCCCTGTTTTCGCGCACCTCCAATTCCTTCACCTATATTGCTGTTTTCATGCACCTCTCATAACTTCCCCTAAATCGCTGTGCCTTCGCGCACCTCTCATACCTTCCCCTATATCGCCGTGTTTTCATGCACATCTCATAACATCCCCTATATCGCAAGGTTTTCACGCACTTCTCATAATTTCCCCTATATCGCCCTGTTTTCGCGCTCCTCTAATACCTTCCCCTATATCGCTGTGTTTTCACACACCTCTCATGGCTTCCCGACTATCGCCGTGTATTCATGCACATCTCATAACTTCCCCTATATCGCTGTGTTTTCGCGCACCTCCCATCGCTTCACCTACATCGCTGTTTTTGCGCACATCCCATAGCTTCCCCTTGATCGATGTGTTATTGATCACTTCTCATAGCTTACCTTATATCGCCGTGTTTTCGCGCACCTCGCATGTCTTCACCTATATCGCTATGTTTTCGCTCCTGTCATTACTTCCCCTATATCACTGTGTTTTCTCGCACCTCTGATACATTCCCTTGTATCGCCATGGTTTCGCGCACATCCCATAGGTTCCACTATATTGCCCTGTTCTTGCGCACCTCTCATGTTTTCCACTATATCACGGTGTCTTCGCGCACCTCTCATAGCATCCCCTATATCGCTGTGCCTTCGAGCACTTCTCATAACTTCCCCTATATCGCCCTGTTTTCGCGCACCTCCCATACCTTCCCCAATATCGCTGTGTTTTCGTGCACCTCTCATACCTTCCCTTATATCGCTGTGTATTCGCGCACCTCCCATAGCATCCCTTATATCGCTGTGCCTTCGCGCACCTCTCATACCTTCCCAAATATCGCCCTGTTTTCACGTACCTCCCTTTCCTTCACCTATATCGCTGTTTTCGGGCACCTCTCATACCATCTCCTATATCGCTGTGCCTTCGCGCACCTCTTATGCCTTCCCTTATATCGCTGTGTTTTCGCACACCTCTCGTGGCTTCCCGACTATCGCCGTGTACTCATGCACATCCCATAGCTTCACCTTGATCGCTGTGTTATTGCTCACCTCTCATAGCTTACCCTATATCGTTGTGTTTTCGCGCACCTCGCATGTCTTCACCTATATCGCTATGTTTTTGCTCCTATCATTACTTCACCTATATCGCTGTGTTTTCTCGCACCTCTGATACATTCTCCTGTATTGCCATGCTTTTGCGCACCTCTTACAATTTCCCCTATATCGCCGTGTTCTCGCACACCTCTCATACCTTCCCCTATATCACTGTTTTTTGCGAATGTCCCATAGTGTCCCCTATATCGCTGTGTTTTCTCGCGCCTCTGATACATTCCCCTGTATCGCTGTGTATTCGCGCACCTCCCATAGCATCCCTTGTATTGCTGTGCATTTGCGCACCTCTCACACCTTCCCCTATATCGCTGTGTTTTCATGCACCTCTCATACCTCCCTCTATATCGCTGTGTTTTCACGCACCTCTCATAATTTCTCCTATATCGCCGTATTTTTGCGCACCTCTCATGGCTTCCCCAATATCGCCGTGTTTTCATGCACATCTCTTAATGTCCCCTATATCGCTGTGCTTTCTCGCACCTCTGATACATTCCCCTATATCACTGTGTTTTCGCGCACGTCCAATAGCGTCCACTATATCGCTCTGTTTTCACGCACCTCTCATGTCTTCCCCTATATCACTGTGTTTTCATGCATCTCCCATACCATCCCCTATATTGCTGTGTTTCGCACACGTCTCACACATTTCCCTATATCGCCCTGTGTTCGAGCACCTCCCATACCTTCCCCTATATCGCTGTGTTTTCGTGTACCTCTCATACCTCCCCTTATATCACTGTGTTTTCACGCACCTCTCATAACTTCCCCTATATTGCCGTGTTTTCGGGCACATCCCATACCTTCCACTATATTGCCCTGTTTTCGCGCACCTCTCATGTCTTCCACTACATCGCTGTGTTTTCTGGCACCTCTGATGCATTCCCCTGTAACACAAAGTTTTCGCGCACCGCTCATACTTTCCCCTATGTCGTCGTGTTTACGCACACCTCTCATAGCTGCCCCTATACCGCCATATTTTTATGCACATCTCATACCGTCTCCTATAACGCTGTGTTTTTGCGCACCTCCCATAGCATCCCCTATATCGCTGTGCCTTCGTGCACCTCTCATATCTTCCCCTATATCGCCGTGTTTCCGCACACCTCTCATAACTTCTCCTATATCGCTGTGTTTTTGTGCACCTCTCATACCTTCCCTAATATCACTGCGTTTTCATGCACATCTCATCACGTCCCCCATATCGCTGTGTATTCACGCACCTCCCATAGCCTCCCTTATATCGTTGTGCCTTGCGCACCTCTCATAACTTCCGCTATATCGCTGTCTTTTCGTGCACATCCCATAGATTCACCTTTATCGCAGTGTTATTGCTCATCTCTCATAGCTTCCCCTGTATCGCCGTGTTTTTGCTCACCTCTCATAGCTTCCCCTATATCGCCATGTTTTCGAGCACCTCTCATGTCTTCACCTAGATCGCTATGTTTTCGATCCTCTCAATACTTCCCCTATATCGCTGTGTTTTCTCGCACATCTGATACATTCTCCCGTATCGCCGTGTTTTCACACACCTCTCATAATTTCCCCTATAGCGCCGTGTTCTCGCACACCTTTCATAACTTCCCCTATATCACTGTGTTTTCCCGCACGTCCCATTGCGTCCCCTATATCGCTCTGTTTTCGCGCACCTCCCATAGCTTCCCCTATATCGCCCTGTTTTCGTGCACATCCCATAGCTTCCACCATATTGCCCTGTTTTCGCACACCTCTCATGTATTCCACTACATCGCTGTGTTTTCTGGCACCTCTGATGCATTCCCCTGTAACGCCAAGTTTTCGCGCACCTCTCATACATTCCCCTATATCGCCGTGTTTACGCGCACCTCTCATACCTGCCCCTATATCGCCATGTTTTTATGCACATCTCATACTGTCTCCTATATCGCTGTGTTTTCGCACACCTCCCATGGCATCCCCTATATCGCTGTGCCTTCGTGAACCTCTCAAACCTTCCCCTATATCGCTGTGTTTTCACACACCTGTCTTAACTTCTCCTATGTCGCTGTGTTTTTGCACACCTCTCATACCTTCCCCTATATCGCTGTGTTTTTCAGGCACCTCTCATGGCTTCCCCAATATCGCCGTGTCTTCATGCACATCTCATACCGTCCCCTATATCGCTATGTTTTGGCGCACCTCCCATAGCTTCACCAACATCGCTGTTTTCGCGCACCTCGCATGTCTTCACCTATATCGTTATGTTTTCGCTCCTATCATTACTTCCCCTACATCGCTGTTTTCTCGCACCTCTGATACATTCTCCTGTATTACATGTTTTCGCGCACCTCTTACAATTTCCCCTATATCGCCGTGTTCTCGCACACCTCTCATACCTTCACCTATATCACTGTTTTTTTGCGCACGTCCCATAGCGTCCCCGATATCGCTGTGTTTTCTCGCACCTCTGATACATTCCCCTGTATCGCCGTGGTTTCGCGCACATCCCATAGGTTCCACTATATTGCCCTGTTTTTGCGCACCTCTCATGTCTTCCCCGATATCACGGTTTTGTCGCGCACATCTCATAGCATCCCCGATATCGCTGTGCCTTCGCGCACCTCTCATAACTTCCCCTATATCGCCCTGTTTTCACGCACCTCCCATACCTTCCCCAATATCGCTGTGTTTTCGTGCACCTCTCATACCTTCCCTTATATCGCTGTGTTTTCACGCACTTCTCATAACTTCTCCTATATCACTGTATTTTTGCGCAGCTCTTATACCTTCCCCTATATTGCCGTGTTTTCATGCATATCTCATAACGTCCCCTATATCGCTGTGTATTCGCGCACATCCCATAGCATTCTTTATATTGCTGTGCCTTCGCGCACCTCCCATACCTTCCCCTATATCGCCCTGTTTTCGCGCACCTTCCATACCTTCCCCTGTACCGCTGTGTTTTCATGCACCTCTCATACCTCCCCCTATATCGCTGTGTTTTCACACACCTCTCATAACTTCTCCTATATCGTTGTGTTTTTGTGCACCTCTCATACCTTCCCTAATATCACTGCGTTTTCATGCACATCTCATCACGTCGTCTATATCGCTGTGTTTTCGCGCATCTCCCATAGTTTCCCTTATATCGCTGTGCTTTCGCGCACCTCTCATACCTTCCCAAATATCTGCCTGTTTTCGCGCACCTCCCATTCCTTCACCTATATCGCTGTTTTCGTGCACCTCTCATGCATTCCCGTATACCGCTGTGTTTATGCACACCTCTCATACCTTCCCCAATATCACCGTGTTTTCCTGCACATCTCATAACGTCCCCAATGTCGCTGGGTTTTCACGCACCTCTCATAACTTCTCGTCTATCGCCCTGTTTTCGCGCTCCTCTCATACCTTCCCCTATATTACTGTGCTTTCACGCAGCTCTCATACCTTCCCCTATATCGCTGTGTTTTCGCGCATCTCGCATGTCTTCACATATATCGCTATGTTTTCGCTCCTATCATTACTTCCCCTATATCGCTGTGTTTTCTCGCACCTCTAATACATTCTCCTGTATTGCCATGTTTTCGCGCACCTCTTACAATTTCCCCTATATCGCCATGTTCTCGCACACCTGTCATACCTTCCCCTATATCACTGTTTTATTGCGCATGTCAAATAGCGTCCCCTATATCGCTGTGTTTTCTCGCACCGCTGATACATTCCCCTGTATCGCCGTGGTTTCGTGTACATCCCATAGGTTCCACTATATTGCCCTGTTTTTGCGCACCTCTCATGGCTTCCCCTACATCACGGTGTTTTCGCGCACCTCTCATAGCATCCCCTATATCGCTGTCCTTCGCGCACATCTCATAACTTCCCCTATATCGCCCTGTTTTCACGCACCTCACATACCTTCCCCAATATTGCTGTGTTTTCGTTCACCTCTCATACCTTCCCTTATGTCGCTGTGTTTTCACGCACCTCTCATAACTTCTCCTAATTCGCTCTATTTTTGCGCAGTTCTTATACCTTCCCCTATACTGCCGTGTTTTCACGCACCTCCCATAGCATCCCCTATATCGCTGTGCCTTCGCGCACCGCTCATACCTTCCCCTATATCGCCCTTTTTGCCGCGCACCTCCCATGGCTTTGCATACATCGCTGTGTTATTGCTTACCTCTCATAGCTTCCCCTATATCGCCGTGCTTTCGCGCACCTCTCATGTCTTCACCCATATCGCCGTGTTTCCGCTCCTCTCATTACTTCCCCTATATCTCTCTTGTGTTCTCGCACTTCTAATACTGTTCCCTGTATCAACGTGTTTTTGCTCAACTCTCATAATTTCAACTATATCGCCGTGTTCTCTCACACCTCTCATATCTTCCCCTATATCACTGTGTTTTCGCGCACGTCCAATGGCGTCCCCTATATCGCTGTGCTGTCGCTCACCTCTCATATCTTCCCCTATATCGCCCTGTTTTCGCACACCTCCCATACCTTCCCCTATATCGGTGTCTTTTCACACACCTCTCATGGCTTCCCCAATATCGCTGTGTTTTCATGCAATTCTCATGTCTTCACCTATATCGCTGTGTTTCCGCTCCTCTCATTACTCCCCCTATATCGCTCTGTGTTCTCGCACCTCTGATACATTCCCCTGTATCGCCGTGTTCTCGCACACCTCTCATATCTTCCCCTATATCGCTGTGTTTTCGCACACGTCCAATAGCGTCTCCTATATCGCTGTGCTTTCGCGCACCTCTCATACCTCCCCCTATATAGCCCTGTTTTCGCGCACATCCCATAGCATCCCCTATATTGCTGTGTTTTCACACACCTCTCATAACTTCTCCTATATCACTGTGTTTTTGTGCACCTCTCATACCTTCCCTAATATCGCTGAGTTTTCATGCACATCTCATCACATCCCCTATATTGCTGTGTATTCACGCACCTCTCATGTCTTCCCCTATATCACTGTGTTTTCGTGCACCTCCCATACCATCCCCTATATTGCTGTGCCTTCGCACACCTCTCATACCTTTCCCTATATCGCCCTGTTTTCGAGCACCTCCCATACCTTCCTCTATATCGCTGTGTTTTCGTGTATCTCTCATACTTCCCCTTATATCGCTGTGTTTTCCCGCACCTCTCATAACTTCTCCTGTGTTGCTGTATTTTTGCGTACCTCTCATAACTTCCCCAATATTGCCATGTTTTTATGCACATCTCATAACGTCCCCTATATCGCTGTGTTTTCGTGCACCTCTCATACCTCCCCCAATATCGCTGTGTTTTCACACACCTCTCATAACTTCTCCCATATCGCTGTATTTTTGTGCACCTCTCGTGGCTTCCCCAATATCGCCGTGTTTTCATGCACGTCTGTTAATGTCTCCTATATCGCTGGGTATTCGCGCACCTCCCATAGCGTCCCCTATATCGCTGTGCTGTCGCTCACCTCTCATATCTTCCCCTATATCGCCCTGTTTTTGCACACCTCCCATACCTTCCCCTATATCGGTGTCTTTTCACACACCTCTCATGGCTTCCCCAATATCGCTGTGTTTCCGCTCCTCTCATTACTTCCCCTATATCGCTCTGTGTTCTCGCACCTCTGATACATTCCCCTGTATCGCCGTGTTCTCGCACACCTCTCATATCTTCCCCTATATCGCTGTGTTTTCGCACACGTCCAATAGCGTCTCCTATATCGCTGTGTTTTCGCGCACCTCTCATACCTCCCCCTATATCGCCCTGTTTTCGCGCACATCCCATAGCATCCCCTATATTGCTGTGTTTTCACACACCTCTCATAAATTCTCCTATATCACTGTGTTTTTGTGCACCTCTCATACCTTCCCTAATATCGCTGAGTTTTCATGCACATCTCATCACATCCCCTATATCGTTGTACATTCACACATCTCCCATCGCATCCCCTATATCGCTGTGCCTTGCGCACCTCTCATAGCTTCGCCTATATTGCTGTCTATCCGCGCACATCTCCATAGATTCAGCTTTATCGCTGTGTTATTGCTCTCCTCTCATAGCTTCCCCTGCATCGCCGTGTTTTTGCTCACCTGTCATGTCTTCACCTAGATCACTATGTTTTCGCTCCTCTCAATGCTTCCCCTATATCGCTATGTTTTCTCGCACAATTGATACATTCTCCCGTATCGCCGTGTTTTCGCACACCTCTCATAATTTCCCCAATATCGCCGTGTTCTTGCACACCTCTCATACCTTCCCCTATATCGCTGTGCCTTCGCGCACCTCTCATACCTTCCCCTATATCGCCCTGTTTTCGCGCACATCCCATACCTTCCACTATATTGCCCTGTTTTCGCTCACCTCTCATGTCTTCCACTACATCGCTGTGTTTTCTGGCACCTCTGATGCATTCCCATGTAACGCCAGGTTTTCGCGCACCTCTCATACTTTCCCCTATATTGCCGTGTTTACGCGCACCTCTCATACCTCCCCGTATATCGCCATGTTTTTATGCACATCTCATACCGTCTCCTATATCGCTGTGTTTTTGCGCACCTCCCATAGCATCCCCTATATCACGGTGCCTTCGTGCACCTCTCATACCTTCCCCTATATCGCCCTGTTTTCGCGCACCTCCTATACGTTCCCTTATATCGCTGCGTTTTCGTCCACCTCTCATACCTTCCCCTATATTGCCGTTTTCGCGCACCTCCTATAACTTCCCTTATATCACTGCGTTTTCGTACACCTCTCATACCTTCCACTATATCGCTGTGTTTTCATGCACATGTCATAACGTCCCCTATTTCGCTGTGTATTCGTGCACTTCCCATAACATCCCCTATTTCTCTGTGCCTTCGCGCACCTCTCATACCTTCCCCTATATCGCCGTGTTTTCATGCACATCTCATAATGTCCCCTATATCGCTGGGTTTACGCACCTCTCATAACTTCCCCTATATCGTCCTGCTTTCGAGCACCTTCCATACCTTCCCCTATATCGCTGTCTTTTCGCGCACATCCCATAGATTCACCTTTATCACTGTGTTATTGCTCACCTCTCATAGCTTCCCCCATATCGCCGTGTTTTTGCTCACCTCTCATAGCTTCCCCCATATCGCCGTGTTTTTGCACACCTCTCATGTCTTCACCTAGATCGCTATGTTTTCGCTCCTCTCAATACTTCCCCTATATCACTGTGTTTTCTCACACCTCTGATACATTCGCCTGTATCGCCGTGTTTTCGCACACCTCTCATAATTTCCCCGATATCGCCGTGTTCTCGCACACCTTTCATACCTTCCCCTGTATCGCTGTGTTTTCGTGCACCTCTCATACCTTCACACCTTCCCCTATATCGCTGTGTTTTCACTCACCTCTCATAACTTCTCATTTATCGCCGTGTTTTCGCGGACCTCTCATAATTTCCCCTATATAGCCATGTTCTTGCACACCTCTCATATCTTCCACTATATCACTGTGTTTTCGCGCACGTCCCATAGCATCCCCTGTATCGCTGTGTTTTCGGGCACCTCTCATACCTTTCCCCGTATCGCCATGTTTTCGCGCATATCCCATAGCTTCCACTTATAGCCCTGTTTTTGAGCACTCTCATGTCTTCCTCTATATCACTGTGTTTTTGCGCACCTCCCATACCTTCCTCTATATCGCTGTGTTTTCGTGCAACTCTCATGCCTTCCCCTATATCGCTGTGTTTTCACGCACCTCTCATAACTTCTCCTATATCGCTGTAGTTTTGCGCACCTCTCATACCTTCCCCTATATCGCCGTGTTTTCAATCACATCTCATAATGTCCCCCATACTGCTGTGCATTCGCGCACCTCCCATAGAATCCCCTATATCGCTGTGCCTTCGCGCACCTCCCATACCTTCCCTTTTATCGTTGTGTTTTCGTGCACCTCTCATACTTTCCCCTATATTGCTGTGTTTTTGTGCATCTCTCATGGCCTCCCAAATATTGCCGTGTATTCATGCACATCTCATACCGTCCCTTATATCGCTGTGCTTTCGCACACCTCCCATAGCTATGCCCACGTCGCTGTGTTTTCGCGCACCTCTCATACCTTCATCTATATCGCTGTGTTTTCACTCACTTCTCAAAACTTCTCATATATCGCCGTGTTTTCGCGGACCTCTCATAATTTCCCCGATATAGCCATGTTCTTGCACACCTCTCATAACTTCCACTATATCACCGTGTTTTCGCGCACGTCCCATAGCATCCCCTGCATACGGTGTTTTCGGGCACCTCTCATACCTTTCCCTGTATCGCCATGTTTTCGCGCATATCCCATAGCTTCCACTATATAGCCCTGTTTTCGAGCACTCTCATGTCTTCCCCTATATTTCTGTGTTTTCGCGCACCTGCCATACCTTCCTCTATATCGCTGTGTTTTCGTGCACCTCTCATACCTTCCCCTATATCGCTGTGTTTTCACGCACCTCTCATAACTTCTCCTATATCGCTGTATTTTTGCGCACCTCTCATACCTTCCCCTATATCGCCATGTTTTCAATCACATCTCATAACGTCCCCCATATTGCTGTGTATTCGCGCACTTCCCATAGAATCTCCTATATCGCTGTGCCTTCGCGCACATCTCATACCTTCCCCTATATCGTCCTGTTTTCGCGCACCTCCCATACCTTCCCTTTTATCGTTGTGTTTTCGTGCACCTTCCCCTATATTGCTGTGTTTTCGCGCATCTCTCATGGCTTCCCCAATATTGCCGTGTGTTCATGCACATCTCATACCGTCCCTTATATCGCTGTGCTTTCGCGCACCTCCCATAGCTACGCACACGTCGCTGTGTTTTCGCGCACCTCTCATACATTCCCCTATATCGCTGTCTTTTTGCGCACATCCCATAGCTTCATCTTTATCGCTGTGCTTTTGCTCACCTCTCATAGCTTCCCCTATATCACTGTGTTTTCACGCACCTCTCATGTCTTCACCTATATCGCTATGTTTTCGCTCCTGTCATTACTTCCATTATATCGCTGTGTTTTCTCACACCTCTGATACATTCCCCTGTATCGCCGTGTTGTCACGCACCTCTCATAATTTCCCCTACATCGCTGTATTCTCGCACACCTCTCATACCTTCCCCTTTATCATTGTGTTTTCGCGCACGTCCCATAGCGTCCCCTATATCGCTGAGTTTTCGCGCAACTCTCATACGTTCCTTATATCGCCCTGTTTTCGCACACCTCCCATTCCTTCCCCTGTATTGCTGTGTTTTAGTGCACCTCTCATACCTTCCCCTATATTGCCCTGTTTTCGCGCAGCTCCCATACCTTCCCCGATATCGCTGTGTTTTCGTGCACCTCTCATACCTTCCCTTATATCGCTGTCTTTTAGCGCACCTCTCATACCTTCCCCTATGTCGCTCTGTTTTCGCTCCTCTAATAACGTCCCCTATATCGCTGTGTTTTCTTGCACCTCTGATGCATTCCCCTGTATCGCCGTGTTTTTACGCACCTCTCATACTTTTCCCTATATAGCCGTGTTTTTGCGCATCTCTCATGGCATCCCCGATATCGCCGTGTTTCATGCATATTTCATACATTCCCCTATATCGCTGTGTTTTCGCGCACCTCCCATAGCTTCCGCTACATCGCTGTGTTTTCGCGCACCTCCCATACTGTCCCCTGTATCGCTCATACCTTCCCCAATATCGCCCTGTTTTCGCCAACCTCCCATACCTTCCCCATATCACTGTGCTTTCACGCACCTCTCATACCTTCCGCTATGTCGCCCTGTTTTCGCACACCTCCCATACTGTCCCCTGTATCGCTGTATTTTCGCACACCTCTCCTGGCTTCCCCAATATAGCCGTGTTTTCATGCACATCTCATAACGTCTCCTATATCCCTGTGTATTCACGCACCTCCCTTAGCATCCCCTATATCGCTGTGCCTTCGCGCATCGCTCATACCTTCCCTTATATCGCCCTGTTTCCCGTGCACCTCCCATGGCTTTGCCTACATCGCTGTGTTTTTGCGCACCTCTCATACCTTTCCCTATATCGCCGTGCTTTCGCGCACCTCTCATTTCTTCACCTATATCGCTGTGTTTCCGCTCCTCTCATTACTTCCCCCATATCGCTCTGTGTTCTCGAACTTCTGATACAGTTCCCTGTATCAACGTGTTTTCGCGCACCTCTCATAATTTCACCTATATCGCCGTGCTCTCGCACACCTCTCATATCTTCCCCATATCACTGTGTTTTCGCGCACGTCCAATAGCATCCCCTATATCACTCTGTTTTCACGCACCTCTCATGTCTTCCCCTATATCACTGTGTTTTCGTGCATCTCCCATACCATCCCATATATTGCTGTGTTTCGCACACGTCTCATACCTTTCCCTATATCGCCCTGTTTTCGAGCACCTCCCATACCTTCCCCTATATTGCTGTGTTTTCGTGTACCTCTCATACTTCCCCTTATATCGCTGTGTTTTCACGCACCTCTCATAACTTCCCCTATATTGCCGTGTTTTTATGCACATCTCATAACATCCCCTATATCGCTGTGTATTCGCGCACCTCTCATACCTTCCCCTATATCGCCCTGTTTTCACACACATCCCATACCTTCCACTATATTGCCCTGTTTTCGCGCACCTCTCATGTCTTCCACTACATTGCTGTGTTTTCTGGCACCTCTGATGCATTCCCCTGTAACACCAAGTTTCCGCGCACCTCTCATACTTTCCCCTATATCGCCGTGTTTACGCGCACCTCTCATACCTGCCCATATATCGCCATGTTTTTATGCACATCTCATACC
The DNA here is from genome assembly GCF_030028105.1 of Mobula birostris. Taxonomy (NCBI): domain Eukaryota; kingdom Metazoa; phylum Chordata; class Chondrichthyes; order Myliobatiformes; family Myliobatidae; genus Mobula; species Mobula birostris. Next base: position 54,447 of record NW_027278576.1, on the reverse strand, counting down.
GTCTCCTATATCGCTGTGTTTTTGCGCACCTCCCATAGCATCCCCTATATCGCTGTGCCTTCGTGCACCTCTCATACGTTCCCCTATATCGCCCTGTTTCGCGCATCTCCTATACCTTCCCTTATATCACTGCGTTTTCGTGCACCTTTCATACCTTCTCCTATATCGCTGTGTTTTCGCACACCTCTCATAACTTCTCCTATATCGCTGTGTTTTTGTGCACCTCTCATACCTTCCCAAATATCACTGCGTTTTCATGCACATCTCATCACGTCCACTATATCGCTGTGTATTCACGCACCTCCCATAGCATCCCCTATATCGCTGTCTTTTCGCGCACATCCCATAGATTCACCTTTATCGCTGTGTTATTGCTCACCTCTCATAGCTTCCCCTGTATCGCCGTGTTTTTGCTCACCTCTCATAGCTTCCCCTATATCGCCATGTTTTCGCGCACCTCTCATGTCTTCACCTAGATCGCTATGTATTCGATCCTCTCAATACTCCCCCTATACCGCTGTGTTTTCTCGCACATCTGATACATTCTCCCGTATCGCCGTGTTTTCGCATACCTGTCATAATTTCCCCTATATTGCCCTGTTTTTGCGCACCTCTCATGTATTCCACTAATTAGCTGTGTGTTCTGGCACCTCAGATGCATTCCCCTGTAACGCCAAGTTTTCGCACACCTCTCATACTTTCCCCTATATCGCCGTATTTACGCGCACCTCTCATACCTCCCCCTATATCGCCATGTTTTTATGCACATCTTATACCGTCTCCTATATCGCTGTGTATTCACGCATCTCCCATAGCATTCCCTATATCGCTGTGCCTTCGCGCACCTCTCATACCTTCCCCTATATCGCCGTGTTTTCATGCACATCTCATAAACTCCCCTATATCGCTGGGTTTCCACGCATCTCTCATAACTTCCCCTATATCGCCCTGTTTTCGCGCTCCTCTCATACCTTCCCCTATATCACTGTGTTTTCACGCACCTCTCATAACTTTCCCTATATCGCTGTGTTTTTGAGCACCTCTCATTGTTTCCCGTCTATCGCCGTGTATTCATGCACATCTCATACCGTCCCCTATATCGCTGTGTTTTTGTGCACCTCTCATACCTTCCCTAATATCGCTGCGTTTTCATGCACATCTCATCACGTTCCCTATATCGCTGTGTATTCACGCACCTCCCATAACATCCCCTATATCGCTGTGCCTTGCGCACCTCTCATAGCTTCCCCTATATCGCTGTCTTTTCGCGCTCATCCCATAGATTCACCTTTATCGCTGTGTTATTGCTCAGCTCTCATAGCGTCCCCTGTATCGCCGTGTTTTTGCTCACCTATCCTAGATTCCCCCATATCGCCGTGTTTTCGCGCACGTCTCATGTCTTCACCGAGATCGCTATGTTTTTGCTCCTCTCATTACTTCCCCTATATCGCTGTGTTTTCTCGCACGTCTGATACATTCTCCCGTATCGCCGTGTTTTCGCGCACCTCTCATAATTTCCCCTATATCGCCGTGTTCTCGCACATCTCTCATACCTTCCCCTATATCACTGTGTTTTCGCGCACGTCCCATAAAGTCCCCTATATCGCTGTGCTTTCGCGCAGCTCTCTTACCTTCCCCTACATCGCCCTGTTTTTGCGCACATCCCATAGCTTCCACTATATTGCCCTGTTTTCGCGCACCTCTCATGTCTTCCCCTATATCGCTGTGTTATCTCGCACATCTGATGCAATCGCCTGTAACGCCAAGTTTTCGCGCCCCTCTCATACTTTCCCCTATATCGCCGTGTTTTCGCACACCTCTCATAGCTTCCCATATATCGCCGTGTTTTCATACACATCTCATACCGTCCCCTATATCACTGTGTTTTCGCGCACCTCCCACAGCATCCCCTATATCCCTGTGCCTTCGTGCACCTCTCATACCTTTCCGTATATCGCCGTGTTTTCATGCACATCTCATAACGTCCCCTATATTGCCGTACTTTTGCTCACCTCTCATAACTTCCTCTATATTGCCCTGTTTTCGCACACCTCTCATAACTTCCCCTATATCGCTGTGTTTTCGCACAACTCTCATGGTTTCCCGACTATCGCCGTGTATTCATGCACATCTCGTACCGTCCCATATATCGCCCTGTTTTAGCTCACCTCTCATACATCCCCCTATATCGCCGTGTTTTTATGCACATCTCATACCGTCCCCTATATTACTGTGTTTTCGCGCATCTCCCATAGCATCCCCTATATCGCTGTGTTTTCGTGCACCTCTCATACCTCCCCCAATATCGCTGTGTTTTCACGCACCTCTCATAACTTCTCCCATATCGCTGTATTTTTGTGCACCTCTCGTGGCTTCCCCAATATCGCCGTGTTTTCATGTACGTCTGTTAATGTCCCCTATATCGCTGGGTATTCGCGCACCTCCCATAGCGTCCCCTATATCGCTGTGCTGTCGCTCACCTCTCATATCTTCCCCTATATCGCCCTGTTTTCGCACACCTCCCATACCTTCCCCTATATCGGTGGCTTTTCACACACCTCTCATGGCTTCCCCAATATCGCTGTGTTTTCATGCAATTCTCATGTCTTCACCTATATCGCTGTGTTTCCGCTCCTCTCATTACTCCCCCTATATCGCTCTGTGTTCTCGCACCTCTGATACATTCCCCTGTATCGCCGTGTTCTCGCACACCTCTCATATCTTCCCCTATATCGCTGTGTTTTCGCACACATCGAATAGCGTCTCCTATATCGCTGTGTTTTCGCGCACCTCTCATACCTCCCCCTATATCGCCCTGTTTTCGCGCAAATCCCATAGCATCCCCTATATTGCTGTGTTTTCACACACCTCTCATAACTTCTCCAATATCACTGTGTTTTTGTGCACCTCTCATACCTTCCCTAATATCGCTGAGTTTTCATGCACATCTCATCACATCCCCTATATCGCTGTATATTCACACACCTCCCATCGCATCCCCTATATCGCTGTGCCTTGTGCACCTCTCATAGCTTCCCCTATATTGCAATTCTCATCACATCCCCTATATCACTGTATATTCACACACCTCCCATCGCATCCCCTATATCGCTGTGCCTTGCGCACCTCTCATAGCTTCCCCTATATTGCTGTCTTTTCGCGCACATCTCCATAGATTCAGCTCTATCGCTGTGTTATTGCTCTCCTCTCATAGCTTCCCCTGCATCGCCGTGTTTTTGCTCACCTGTCATGTCTTCACCTAGATCACTATGTTTTCGCTCCTCTCAATACTTCCCCTATATCGCTGTGTTTTCTCGCACAATTGATACATTCTCCCGTATCGCCGTGTTTTCGCACACCTCTCATAATTTCCCCAATATCGCCGTGTTCTTGCACACCTCTCATACCTTCCCCTATATCGCTGTGTTTTCGCGCACCTCTCATACCTTCCCCTATATCGCCCTGTTTTCGCGCACATCCCATACCTTCCACTATATTGCCCTGTTTTCGCGCACCTCTCATGTCTTCCACTACATCGCTGTGTTTTCTGGCACCTCTGATGCATTCCCATGTAACGCCAAGTTTTCGCGCACCTCTCATACCTCCCCGTATATCGCCATGTTTTTACGCACATCTCATACCATCTCCTATATCGCTGTGTTTTCGCGCACCTCCCATAGCATCCCCTATATCACGGTGCCTTCGTGCACCTCTCATACCTTCCCCTATATCGCCCTGTTTCCCGTGCACCTCCCATGGTTTCGCCTACATCGCTGTGTTTTTGCGCACCTCTCATACCTTCCCCTATATCGCCGTGGTTTCGCGCACCTCTCATTTCTTCACCTATATCGCTGTGTTTCCGCTCCTCTCATTACTTCCCCCATATCGCTCTGTGTTCTCGCACTTCTGATACAGTTCCCTGTATCAACGTGTTTTCGCGCACCTCTCATAATTTCACCTATATCGCCGTGCTCTCGCACACCTCTCATATCTTCCCCTATATCACTGTGTTTTCACGCACGTCCAGTAGCGTCCCCTATATCGCTCTGTTTTCACGCACCTCTCATGTCTTCCCCTATATCACTGTGTTTTCGTGCATCTCCCATACCATCCCCTATATTGCTGTGTTTCGCACACGTCTCATACCTTTCCCTATATCGCCCTGTTTTCGAGCACCTCCCATACTTTCGCCTATATCGCTGTGTTTTCGTGTACCTCTCATACCTCCCCTTATATCGCTGTGTTTTCACGCACCTCTCATAACTTCCCCTGTATTGCTGTATTTTTGCGCACCTCTCATAACTTCCCCTATATTGCTGTGTTTTTATGCACATCTCATAACGTCCCCTATATCGCTGTGTATTCGCGCACCTCCCATAGCATCCCCTATATCACTGTGCCTTCGCGCACCTCTCATGCATTCCCGTATATCGCCCGGTTTTCGCGCACCTCCTATAGCTTTGCGTACATTGCTGTTTTCGCGCACCTCTCATACCTTCCCCTATATCGATGTATTTTTGCGCACATCTCATAACGTCCCCTATATCGCTGTGTATTTGCGCACCTCCCATACCATCCCCTATATCACTGTGCCTTCGCGCACCTCTCATGCATTCCCGTATATCGCTGTGTTTTTGCACACCGCTCATACCTTCCCCAATATCACCGTGTTTTCATGCACATCTCATAACGTCCCCAATGTCGCTGGGTTTTCACACACCTCTCATAACTTCCCCTATATCGCCCTGTTTTCGCACTCCTCTCATACCTTCACCTATATCACTATGTTTTCACGCAGCTCTCATACCTTCCCCTATATCGATGTATTTTTGCGCACATCTCATAGCTTCCCCTATATCGCTGTGCTTTCGCGCACCTCTCATAGCTTCGCCTACATTGCTGTTTTTGTGCACATCCCTTAGCTTCACCTTGATCGCTGTGTTATTGCTCACCTCTCATAGCTTACCCTATATCGCCGTGTTTTCACGCACCTCGCATGTTTTCAGCTATATCGCTATGTTTTCGCTCCAATCATTACTTCCCCTATATCGCTGTGTTTTCATGCACATCCCATAGCATCCCCTATATTGCTGTGTTTTCGCACACCTCTCATAACTTCCCCTATATCACCCTGTTTTTTTGTACCTCTCATACCTTCCCTAATATCACTGCGTTTTCATGCACATCTCATCACATCCACTATATCGCTGTGTATTCACGCACTTCCCATAGCATCCCCTATATCGCTGTGCCTTGCGCACCTCTCATAGCTTCCCCTATATCGCTGTCTTTTCGCGCACATCCCATAGATTCACCTTTATCGCTGTGTTATTGCTCACCTCTCTTAGCTTCCCCTGTATCGCCATGTTTTCGCACACCTCTCATATCTTCACCTAGGTCGCTATGCATTCGATCCTCTCAATACTTCCCCTGTATCGCTGGGTTTTCTCGCACATCTGATACATTCTCCCGTATCGCCGTGTTTTCGCACACCTCTCATACTTTCCCCTATATCGCCGTATTTACGCGCACCTCTCATACCTCCCCCTATATCGCCATGTTTTTATGCACATCTCATACCGTCTCCTATATCTCTGTGTTTTCGCGCACCTCCCATAGCATCCCCTATATCGCTGTGCCTTCTTGAACCTCTCATACCTTCCCCTATATCGCTGTGTTTTCACGCACCTCTGATACGTTCTCCTATATCGCTGTATTTTTGCGCACCTCTCATACCTTCCCCTATATCGCCATGTTTTCAATCACATCTCATAACGTCCCCCATATTGCTGTGTATTCGCGCACCTCCCATAGAATCTCCTATATCGCTGTGCCTTCACGCACATCTCATACCTTCCCCTATATCGTCCTGTTTTCGCACACCTACCATACCTTCCCTTTTATCGTTGTGTTTTTGTGCACCTCTCATACCTTCCCCTATATTGCTGTGTTTTCGCGCATCTCTCATGGCTTCCCCAATATTGCCGTGTATTCATGCACATCTCATACCGTCCCTTATATCGCTGTGCTTTCGCGCACCTCCCATAGCTACGCACACGTCGCTGCGTTTTCGCGCACCTCTCATACATTCCCCTATATCGCTGTCTTTTTGCGCACATCCCATAGCTTCATCTTTATCGCTGTGTTTTTGCTCACCTCTCATAGCTTCCCCTATATCACTGTGTTTTCACGCACCTCTCATGTCTTCACCTATATCGCTATGTTTTCGCTCCTGTCATTACTTCCATTATATCGCTGTGTTTTCTCACACCTCTGATACATTCCCCTGTATCGCCGTGTTGTCACGCACCTCTCATAATTTCCCCTACATCGCTGTGTTCTCGCAAACCTCTAATACCTTCCCCTATATCATTGTGTTTTCGCGCACGTCCCATAGCGTCCCCTATAATGCTGTGTTTTCGCGCACCTCTCATACCTTCCCTATATCGCCCTGTTTTCGCACACCTCCCATTCCTTCCCCTGTATCGCTGTGTTTTAGTGCACCTCTCATACCTTCCCCTATATTGCCCTGTTTTGGCGCAGCTCCCATACCTTCCCCGATATCGCTGTGTTTTCGTGCACCTCTCATATCTTCCCCTATATCGCTGTCTTTTAGCGCACCTCTCATACCTTCCCCTATGTCGCTCTGTTTTCGCTCCTCTCATAACGTCACCGATATCGCTGTGTTTTCTTGCACTTCTGATGCATTCCCCTGTATCGCCGTGTTTTTACGCACCTCTCATACTTTTCCCTATATAACCGTGTTTTTGCGCATCTCTCATGGCATCCCCGATATCGCCGTGTTTCATGCATATTTCATACATTCCCCTATATCGCTGTGTTTTCGCGCACCTCCCATAGCTTCCGCTACATCGCTGTGTTTTCGCGCACCTCTCATGCCTTCACCTATATCGCTGTCTTTTCGCACCCTGATATAGCTTCAACTTTATCGCTGTGTTTTTGCTCACCTCTCATACCTTCCACTATATAGCCGTGTTTTCGCGCACATCTCATGTCTTCCCCTATATCGCTGTGTTTTCGCTGCTCTCATAACTTCCCCTATATCACTGTGTTTTCTCGCACCTCTGATGCATTCCCCTGTATTGCGATGTTTTCGTGCACCTCTCATACCTTCCCCAATATTGCCCTGTTTTCGCGCACCTCCCATACCTTCCCCTATATCGCTGTGTTTTTGTGCACCTCTCATACATTCCCCATATCACAGTGCTTTCACACACTTCTCATACCTTCCGCTATGTCGCCCTGTTTTCGCACACCTCCCATACCGTCCCCTATATCGCTGTATTTTCGCACACCTCTCATAACTTCCCCTATATTGCCGTGTTTTTATGCACATCTCATAACATCCCCTATATCGCTGTGTATTCGCGCACCTCCCATAGCATCCCCTATATCGCTCTGCCTTCGCGCACCTCTCGTACCTTCCCCTATATCGCCATTTTCACACACATCCCATACCATCCGCTATATTGCCCTGTTTTCGCGCACCTCTCATGTCTTCCCCTATATCGCTGTGCCTTCGTGCACCTCTCATACGTTCCCCTATATCGCCCTGTTTCGCGCATCTCCCATACCTTCCCTTATATCACTGCGTTTTCGTGCTCCTTTCATACCTTCTCCTATATCGCTGTGTTTTCGCACACCTCTCATAACTTCTCCTATATCGCTGTGTTTTTGTGCACCTCTCATACCTTCCCAAATATCACTGCGTTTTCATGCACATCTCATCACGTCCACTATATCGCTGTGTATTCACGCACCTCCCATAGCATCCACTATATCGCTGTGCCTTGAGCACCTCTCATAGCTTCCCCTATATCGCTGTCTTTTCGCGCACATCCCATAGATTCACCTTTATCGCTGTGTTATTGCTCACCTCTCATAGCTTCCCCTGTATCGCCGTGTTTTTGCTCACCTCTCATAGCTTCCCCTATATCGCCATGTTTTCGCGCACCTCTCATGTCTTCACCTAGATCGCTATGTATTTGATCCTCTCAATACTTCCCCTATACCGCTGTGTTTTCTCGCACATCTGATACATTCTCCCGTATCGCCGTGTTTTCGCACACCTGTCATAATTTCCCCTATATTGCCCTGTTTTTGCGCACCTCTCATGTATTCCACTAATTAGCTGTGTTTTCTGGCACCTCTGATGCATTCCCCTGTAACGCCAAGTTTTCGCACACCTCTCATACTTTCCCCTATATCGCCGTATTTACGCGCACCTCTCATACCTCCCCCTATATCGCCATGTTTTTATGCACATCTCATACCGTCTCCTATATCGCTGTGTATTCACGCACCTCCCATAGCATCCCCTATATCGCTGTGCCTTCGTGAACCTCTCATACCTTCCCCAATATCGCCGTGTATTCATGCACATCTCATACTGTCCCCTATATCGCTGTGTTTTGGCACACCTCCCATAGCTTCACCTTGATCGCTGTGTTATTGCTCACCTCTCATAGCTTACCCTATATCGCCATGTTTTCGCGCACCTCGCATGTCTTAACCTATATCGCTATGTTTTCGCTCCTATCATTAATTCCCCTATATCGCTGTGTTTTCTCGCACCTCTGATGCATTCTCCTGTATTGCCATGTTTTCGTGCACCTCTTACAATTTCCCCTATATCGCCGTGTTCTCGCACACCTCTCATACCTTCCCCTATATCACTGTTTTTTTGCACGTCCCATAGCGTCCCCTATATCGCTGTGTTTTCTCACACCTCTGATACATTCCCCTGTATCGCCGTGGATTCGCGCATATCCCATAGGTACCACTATATTGCCCTGTTTTTGCGCACCTCTCATGTCTTCCCCTATATCACGGTGGTTTCGCGCACCTCTCATAGCATCCCCTATATCGCTGTGCCTTCGCACACCTCTTATAACTTCCCCTATATCGCCCTGTTTTCGCGCACCTCCCATACCTTCCCCAATATCGCTGTGTTTTCGTGCACCTCTCATACCTTCCCTTATATCGCTGTGTTTTCACGCACCTCTCAGAACTTCTCCTATATCACTGTATTTTTGCGCAGTTCTTATACCTTCCCCTATATTGCCGTGTTTTCATGCACATCTCATAACGTCCCCTATATCGCTGTGTATTCGCGCACATCCCATAGCATCCCTTATATTGCTGTGCCTTCGCGCACCTCTCATACCTTCCCCTATATCGCCCTGTTATCGCGCACCTTCCATACCGTCCCCTATATCGCTGTGTTTTCATGCACCTCTCATACCTCCCCCTATATCGCTGTGTTTTCACACACCTCTCATAACTTCTCCTATATCGCTGTGTTTTTGTGCACCTCTCATACCTTCCCTAATATTACTGCATTCTCATGCACATCTCATCACGTCCCCTATATCGCTGTGTTTTCGTGCATCTCTCATACCTCCCCCTATATCGCTGTGCCTTGCGGACCTCTCATAACTTCCTCTATATCGCTGTCTTTTCGCGCACATCCCATAGATTCACCTTTATCGCTGTGTTATTGCTCACCTCTCATAGCTTCCCCTATATCGCCGTGTTATCATGCAGATCTCATAACGTCCTCTATATCGCTGTATATTCGCGCACCTCCCATAGCTTCCCTTATATCACTGTGCTTTCGCACACCTCTCATACCTTCTCAAATATCGCCCTGTTTTCGCGAACCTCCCATTCCTTCACCTATATCGCTGTTTTCGTGCACCTTTCATGCATTCCCGTATACCGCTGTGTTTTTGCACACCTCTCATACCTTCCCCAGTATCACCGTGTTTTCACGCACCTCTCATAACCTCCCCTCTATCACCCTGTTTACGCGCTCCTCTCATACCTTCACCTATATCACTGTGTTTTCACGTAGCTCTCATACCTTCCCCTATAGCACTGTGTTTTTGCACACCTCTCATGGCTTCCCGACTATCGCCGTGAATTCATGCACATCTCATACCTTCCCCTATATCGCTGTGCTTGCGCGCACCTCCCATAGCTTCGCCTACATCGCTGTTTTCGCGCACCTCTCATACCTTCCCCTATATCGATGTATTTTTGTGCACATCTCATACCTTTCCCTATATTGATGTGTTTTCATGCACATCTCATAACATCCCCTATATACCTCTGTATTTGCGCACCTCCCATACTATCCCCTATATCACTGTGCCTTCGCGCACCTCTCATGCATTCCCATATATCGCCCTGTTTTCGCACACCTCCCATACCGTCCCCTATATTGCTGTATTTTCGCACACCTCTCATGGCTTCCCCAATATCGCCGTGTTTTCATGCACATCTCATAACGTCTCCTATAACTCTGTGTATTCACGCACCTCCCATAGCATCCCCTATATCGCTGTGCCTTCACCCACCGCTCATACCTTCCCCTATATCGCCCTGTTTTCGCGCACATCCCATAACTTCAACATTATCGCTGTGTTATTGCTTACCTCTCATAGCTTCCCCTATATCGCCATGTTTTCGCGCACCTCTCATGTCTTCACCTATATCGCTGTGTTTCCGCTCCTCTCATTACTTCCCCTATAATGCTCTGTGTTCTCGCACTTCTGATACTGTTCCCTGAATCAACGTGTTTTCGCTCAACTCTCATAATTTCACCTATATCGCCGTATTCTCGCACACCTCTCATATCTTCCCCTATATCACTGTGTTTTCGCGCACGTGCAGTAGCGTCCCCTATATTGCTGTGTTTTCACGCACCTCTCATGTCTTCCCCTATATCACTGTGTTTTCGTGCACCTCCCATACCATCCCCTATATTGCTGTGCCTTCACACACCTCTCATACCTTTCCCTATATCGCCCTGTTTTCGAGCACCCCCCATACCTTCCCCTATATCGCTGTGTTTTTGTGTATCTCTCATAACTTCTCCTGTATTGCTGTATTTTTGCGTACCTCTCATAACTTCCCCTATATTGCCGTGTTTTTATGCACATCTCATAACGTCCCCTATATCGCTGTGTATTCGCGCACCTCCCATAGCATCCCCTATATCGCTGTGCCTTCGCGCACCTCTCATACCTTCCCCTATATCGCACAGTTTTCGCGCACCTCCGATTCCTTCCCCTATATCGCTGTGTTTTCGTGCACCTTTCATACCTTCCCCTATATCGCTGTGTTTTCACACACCTCTCATAACTTCTCCTATATCACTGAGTTTTTGTGCACCTCTAATACCTTCCCTGATATCGCTGAGTTTTCATGCACATCTCATCACGTCCCCTATATCGCTGTGTATTCGCGCACCTCCCATAGCATCCCCTATATCGCTGTCTTTTCGCGCACATCCCATAGATTCAGCTTTATCGCTGTGTAATTGCTCACCTCTCATAACTTCCCCTGAATCGCCGAGTTTTTGCACACCTCTCATGTCTTCACCTAGATCGCTATGTTTTCGCTCCTCTCAATACTTCCCCTATATCGCTGTGTTTTCTCGCACAATTGATACATTCTCCCGTATCGCTGTGCCTTCGTACACCTCTCATTATTTCCCCTATGTTGCCGTGTTCTCGCGCACTTCTCATACCTTCCCTTATATCACTGCGTTTTCGTGCACCTCTCATACCTTCCCCTATATGGCTGTGTTTTCATGCACATCTCATAACGTCCCCTATATAGCTGTGTATTCGTGCATCTCCCATTCCTTCCCGAATATATCTCTGTGTTTTCATGCACCTTTCATATCTTCCCCTATATTGCTGTGTTTTCGCACACCTCTCATAACTTCTCCTATATCGCTGTGTTTTTGCACATCTCTCATAACTTCTCCTATATCGCTGTGTATTTGTGCACCTCTGATACCTTCCCTAATATCGCTGTATTCACGCACCTCCAATAGCATCCCCTATATCGCTGTGCCTTGCGCACCTCTCATAGCTTCCCCTATATCGCTGTCTTTTCGCGCACATCCCATAGATTCACCTCTATCGCTGTGTTATTGCTCACCTCTCATAGCTTCCCCTGTATCGCCGTGTTTTTGCTCACCTCTCCTAGCTTCCCCTATATCGCCGTGTTTTCGCGCACCTCTCATGTCTTCACCTAGATCGCTATGTTTTCGCTCCTCTCAATGCTTCCCCAAAATCGCTGTGTTTTCTCGCACCTCTCATACATTCCCCTATATCGCCCTGTTTTTGCGCACATCCCATAACTTCACCTTTATCGCTGTGTTATTGCTTACCTCTCATAGCTTCCCCTATATCGCCGTGTTTTCACGCACCTCTCATGTCTTCACCTATATCGCTGCGTTTCTGCTCCTCTCATTACTTCCCCTACATCTCTCTGTGCTCTCGCACTTCTGATATAGTTCCCTGTATCAACGTGTTTCCGCGCACCTCTCATAATTTCACCTATATCGCCCTGTTCTCGCACACCTCTCATATCTTCCCCTATATCACTGTGTTTTCGCGCATGTCCAATAGCGTTCCCTATATCGCTGTGTTTTCACGCACCTCTCATGTCTTCCCCTATATCACTGTGTTTTCACGCACCTCCCATAGCATCCTCTATATTACTGTGCCTTCGCACACCTCTCATACCTTCCCTATATCACTGTGTTTTCACGCAGCTCTCATACCGTCCCCTATATCGCTGTGTTTTCGCAAGCCTCTCATTGCTTCCCGACTATCGCCGAGTATTCATGTACATCTCATACCTTCCCCTATATCGCTATGCTTTCACGCACCTCCCATAGCTTCATCTACATCGCTGTTTTCGCGCACCTCTCATACCTTCCCCTATATCGATGTATTTTTGCACACATCTCATCCCTTCCCCTATATTGATGTGTTTTCATGCACATCTCATAACGTCCCCTATATCGCTGGGTATTTGCGCAACTCCCATACCATCCCTTATATCACTGTGCCTTCGCACACCTCTCATGCATTCCCGTATATCGCCCTGTTTTCGCGCACCTCCTATAGCTTTGCCTACATTGCTGTTTTCGCGCATCTCTCATACCTTACCCTATATCGCTGTGCTTTCGCGCACCTCCCATAGCTTCGCCTACATCGCTGTTTTCGTGCACATCCCTTAGCTTCACCTTGATCGCTGTGTTATTGCTCACCTCTCATAGCTTACCCTATATCGCCGTGTTTTCACGCACCTCGCATGTCTTCACCTATATCACTATGTTTTCGCTCCTATCATTACTTCCCCTATATCGCTGTGTTTTCTTGCACCTCTGATACATTCTCTTGTATTGCCATGTTTTCGTGCACCTCTTACAATTTCCCCTATATCGTCGTGTTCTCGCACACCTCATGCCTTCCCCTATATCACTGTTTTTTTGCGCACCTCCCATAGCATCCCCTATATCGCTGTGCCTTCGCGCACCTCTCATACCTTCCCCTATATTGCCCTGTTTTCGCGCACCTCTCATGTCTTCCACTACATCGCTGTGTTTTCTGGCACCTCTGATGCATTCCCCTGTAACACCAAGTTTTCGTGCAACTCTCATACTTTCCCCTATATCGCCGTGTTTACGCGCACCTCTCATACCTGCCCCTATATCGCCATGTTTTTATGCACATCTCATACCGTCTCCTATATCGCCGTGTTTTTGCGCACCTCCCATAGCATCCCCTATATCGCTGTGCCTTCGTGCACCTCTCATACCTTCCCCTATATCGCCCTGTTTTCGCAGACCTCCTATACCTTCCCTTATATCACTGCGTTTTCGTGCACCTTTCATACCTTCCCCTATATCGCCGTGTTTTCGCGCACTTCTCATGTCTTCACTAAAATCGCTATGTTTTCGCTCCTCTCAATACTTCCCCTATATCGCTGTGTTTTCTAGCACATCTCATACATTCTCCCATATCGCTGTGTTTTCGCACACCTCTCATAATTTCCCCTATATCGCCGTGTTCTCGCACACCTCTCATACCTTCCCCTATATCACTGTGTTTTCGCGCACGTCCCATTGCGTCCCCTATATCGCTGTGTTTTCGCGCACCTCTCATACCTTCCTCTATATCGCTGTGTTTTCACGCACCTCTCATAACTTCCCCTATATCGCTGTGTTTTCACGCACCTCTCATAATTTCTCCTATATTGCCGTATTTTTGCGCACCACTCATGGCTTCCCCAATATCGCCGTGTTTTCATGCATATCTCTTAACGTCCCCTATATCTCTGTGTATTCACGCAACTCCCATAGCATCCCGTGTATCGCTGTGCCTTCGCGCACCTCTCTTACCTTCCCCTATATCGGCGTGTTTTCATGCACATCTCATAACGTCCCCTATATCGCTGTATTTTTGCGCAGCTCTTATACCTTCCCCTATATTGCCGTGTTTTCATGCACATCTCATAATGTCCTCTATATCGCTGCGTATTCGCGCACCTCCCATAGCATCCCTTATATTGCTGTGTCTTCGCGCACCTCTCATACCTTCCTCTATATTGCCCTGTTTTCACGCACCTTCCATAACTTTCCCTATATCACTGTGTTTTCATGCACCTCTCATACCTCCCCCTATATCGCTGTGTTTTCACGCAACTCTCATAATTTCTCCTATATCGCCATATTTTTGCGTACCACTCATGGCTTCCCCAATATCGCCGTGTTTTCATGCACATCTATTATCCTCCCATATATCACTGTGTATTCGCGCACCGGCCATAGCATCCCCTATCTCGCTGTGACTTCGCACACCTCTCATACCTTCCCCTATGTTGCCCTGTCTTCGCACACCTCCCATAGCGTCGCCTATATCGCTGAATTTTCGCACACCTCTCATGGCTTCCCCAATATCGCCCTGTTTTCATGCACATCTCATAACGTCCCCTATAACTCTGTGTATTCAAGCAACTCACATAGCATCCCCTATATCGCTGTGCCTTCGCGCACCTCTCATACCTTCCCCTATATCGCCCTGTTTTCGCGCACATCCCATACCTTCCATTATATTGCCCTGTTTTCGTGCACCTCTCATCTCTTCCACTACATCGCTGTGTTTTCTAGCACCTCTGATGCATTCCCCTGTAACACCAAGTTTTCGAGCACCTCTCATAATTAACCCTATATCGCCGTGTTTACGCGCACCTCTCATACCTGCCCCTATATCGCCATGTTTTTATGCACATCTCATACCGTCTCCTATATCGCCGTGTTTTTGCGCACCTCCCATAGCATCCCCTATATCGCTGTGCCTTCGTGCACCTCTCATACCTTCCCCTATATCGCCCTGTTTTCGCAGACCTCCTATACCTTCCCTTATATCACTGCGTTTTCGTGCACCTTTCATACCTTCCCCTATATCGCCGTGTTTTCGCGCACTTCTCATGTCTTCACTAAAATCGCTATGTTTTCGCTCCTCTCAATACTTCCCCTATATCGCTGTGTTTTCTAGCACATCTCATACATTCTCCCATATCGCTGCGTTTTCGCACACCTCTCATAATTTCCCCTATATCGCCGTGTTCTCGCACACCTCTCATACCTTCCCCTATATCACTGTGTTTTCGCGCACGTCCCATTGCGTCCCTTATATCGCTGTGTTTTCGCGCACCTCTCATGTATTCCATTACCTCGCTGTGTTTTCGCGCACATCCCATACCTCCCCCTATATCGCTGTGTTTTTGTGCACCTCTCATACCTTCCCCAATATCGCCCTGTTTTCGCACATCTCCTATACCTTCCCTTATATTGCTGCGTATTCATGCACCTCTCATACCTTCCCGTACATTGCCCAGTGTTCGCGCACCTCCTATAACTTCCCTTGTATCGCTGCATTTTCGTGCACCTCTCATACCTTCCCCTATATGGCTGTGTTTTCATGCACATCTCATAACGTCCCCTATTTCGCTGTGTATTCGTGCACCTCCCATAACATTCCTTATATTGCTCTGCCTTCACGCACCTCTCATACCTACCCCTATATCACCGTGTTTTCATGCACATCTCATAACGTCCCCTATATTGCTGTGCCTTCACACACCTCTCATACCTTTCCCTATATCGCCCTGTTTTCGAGCACCCCCCATACCTTCCCCTATATCGCTGTGTTTTTGTGTATCTCTCATAACTTCTCCTGTATTGCTGTATTTTTGCGTACCTCTCATAACTTCCCCTATATTGCCGTGTTTTTATGCACATCTCATAACGTCCCCTATATCGCTGTGTATTCGCGCACCTCCCATAGCATCCCCTATATCGCTGTGCCTTCGCGCACCTCTCATACCTTCCCCTATATCGCACAGTTTTCGCGCACCTCCGATTCCTTCCCCTATATCGCTGTGTTTTCGTGCACCTTTCATACCTTCCCCTATATCGCTGTGTTTTCACACACCTCTCATAACTTCTCCTATATCACTGAGTTTTTGTGCACCTCTAATACCTTCCCTGATATCGCTGAGTTTTCATGCACATCTCATCACGTCCCCTATATCGCTGTGTATTCGCGCACCTCCCATAGCATCCCCTATATCGCTGTCTTTTCGCGCACATCCCATAGATTCAGCTTTATCGCTGTGTAATTGCTCACCTCTCATAACTTCCCCTGAATCGCCGAGTTTTTGCACACCTCTCATGTCTTCACCTAGATCGCTATGTTTTCGCTCCTCTCAATACTTCCCCTATATCGCTGTGTTTTCTCGCACAATTGATACATTCTCCCGTATCGCTGTGCCTTCGTACACCTCTCATTATTTCCCCTATGTTGCCGTGTTCTCGCGCACTTCTCATACCTTCCCTTATATCACTGCGTTTTCGTGCACCTCTCATACCTTCCCCTATATGGCTGTGTTTTCATGCACATCTCATAACGTCCCCTATATAGCTGTGTATTCGTGCATCTCCCATTCCTTCCCGAATATATCTCTGTGTTTTCATGCACCTTTCATATCTTCCCCTATATTGCTGTGTTTTCGCACACCTCTCATAACTTCTCCTATATCGCTGTGTTTTTGCACATCTCTCATAACTTCTCCTATATCGCTGTGTTTTTGTGCACCTCTGATACCTTCCCTAATATCGCTGCGTTTTCATGCACATCACATCACGTCCCCTATATCGCTGTGTATTCACGCACCTCCAATAGCATCCCCTATATCGCTGTGCCTTGCGCACCTCTCATAGCTTCCCCTATATCGCTGTCTTTTCGCGCACATCCCATAGATTCACCTCTATCGCTGTGTTATTGCTCACCTCTCATAGCTTCCCCTGTATCGCCGTGTTTTTGCTCACCTCTCCTAGCTTCCCCTATATCGCCGTGTTTTCGCGCACCTCTCATGTCTTCACCTAGATCGCTATGTTTTTGCTCCTCTCAATGCTTCCCCAAAATCGCTGTGTTTTCTTGCACCTCTCATACATTCCCCTATATTGCCCTGTTTTTGCGCACATCCCATAACTTCACCTTTATCGCTGTGTTATTGCTTACCTCTCATAGCTTCCCCTATATCGCCGTGTTTTCACGCACCTCTCATGCCTTCACCTATATCGCTGCGTTTCTGCTCCTCTCATTACTTCCCCTACATCTCTCTGTGCTCTCGCACTTCTGATATAGTTCCCTGTATCAACGTGTTTTCGCGCACCTCTCATAATTTCACCTATATCGCCCTGTTCTCGCACACCTCTCATATCTTCCCCTATATCACTGTGTTTTCGCGCATGTCCAATAGCGTTCCCTATATCGCTGTGTTTTCACGCACCTCTCATGTCTTCCCCTATATCACTGTGTTTTCACGCACCTCCCATAGCATCCTCTATATTACTGTGCCTTCGCACACCTCTCATACCTTCCCTATATCACTGTGTTTTCACGCAGCTCTCATACCGTCCCCTATATCGCTGTGTTTTCGCAAGCCTCTCATTGCTTCCCGACTATCGCCGTGTATTCATGTACATCTCATACCTTCCCCTATATCGCTATGCTTTCACGCACCTCCCATAGCTTCATCTACATCGCTGTTTTCGCGCACCTCTCATACCTTCCCCTATATCGATGTATTTTTGCACACATCTCATCCCTTCCCCTATATTGATGTGTTTTCATGCACATCTCATAACGTCCCCTATATCGCTGGGTATTTGCGCAACTCCCATACCATCCCTTATATCACTGTGCCTTCGCACACCTCTCATGCATTCCCGTATATCGCCCTGTTTTCGCGCACCTCCTATAGCTTTGCCTACATTGCTGTTTTCGCGCATCTCTCATACCTTACCCTATATCGCTGTGCTTTCGCGCACCTCCCATAGCTTCGCCTACATCGCTGTTTTCGTGCACATCCCTTAGCTTCACCTTGATCGCTGTGTTATTGCTCACCTCTCATAGCTTACCCTATATCGCCGTGTTTTCACGCACCTCGCATGTCTTCACCTATATCACTATGTTTTCGCTCCTATCATTACTTCCCCTATATCGCTGTGTTTTCTTGCACCTCTGATACATTCTCTTGTATTGCCATGTTTTCCTGCACCTCTTACAATTTCCCCTATATCGTCGTGTTCTCGCACACCTCATGCCTTCCCCTATATCACTGTTTTTTTGCGCATGTCCCATAGCGTCCCCTATATCGCTGTGTTTTCTGGCACCTCTGATACATTCCCCTGTATCGCCGTGGTTTCGCGCACATCCCACAGGTTCCACTATATTGCCCTGTTTCTGCGCAGCTCTCATGTCTTCCCCGATATCGCTGTGCTTTCGCGCACCTCTCATAACTTCCCCTATATCGCCCTGTTTTCGCGCACCTCCCATACCTTCCCCAATAACGCTGTGCCTTCGCGCACATCTCATACCTTCCCCTATGTCGCCCTGTTTTCGCACACCTCCCATACCGTCCCCTATATCGCTGTATTTTCGCACACCTCTCATGGCTTCCCCAATATCGCCGTGCCTTCGCGCACATCTCATACCTTCCCATATATCGCCCTGTTTGCGCGCACCTTCCATACCTCCCCCTATATCGCTGTGTTTTCACGCACCTCTCATAATTTCTCCTTATCGCAGTATTTTTGCGCACCTCTCATGGCTTCCCCAATATCGCCGTGTTTTAATGCACATCTCTTAACGTCCCATATATCGCTGTGCATTCGCGCACCTGCCATAGCAACCCCTATATCGCTGTGCCTTAACGCACCTCTCATACCTTCCCCTATGTCGCCCTGTTTTCGCACACCTCCCATAGCATCCCCTATATCGCTGTGCCTTCGCGCACCGCTCATACCTTCCCCTATATCGCCCTGTTTACCACGCACCTCCCATGGCTTCGCCTACATCGCTGTGTTTTTGTGCACCTCTCATACCTTCCCCTATATCGCCCTGTTTTTGCGCACATCCCATAACTTCACCTTTATCACTGTGTTATTGCTTACATCTCATAGCTTCCCCTATATCGCCGTGTTTTCGTGCACCTCTCATGTCTTCACCTATATCGCTGTGTTTCTGCACCTCTCATTACTTCCCCTATATCATTCTGTTCTCGCACTTCTGATACAGTTCCCTGTATCAACGTGTTTTCGCACACCTCTCATAATTTCACCTATATTGCCCTGTTCTCGCACACCTCTCATATCTTCCCCTATATCACTGTTTTTTTGCGCATGTCCCAAAGCGTCCCCTATATCGCTGTGTTTTCTCGCCCCTCTGATACATTACCCTGTATCGTCGTGGTTTCGCGCACATCCCATACCTTCCCCAATATCGCTGTGTTTTCGTGCACCTCTCATACCTTCCCTTCTCTCGCTATGTTTTCACGCACCTCTCATAACTTTTCCTATATCACTGTATTTTTGTGCAGCTCTTATACCTTCCCCTATATCGCTGTGTTTTCATGCGCATCTCATAGCGTCCTCTATATCGCTGTGTATTCGCGCACTTCCCATAGCATCCCTTATATTGCTGTGCCTTCGCTCACCTCTCATACCTTCCCCTATATCGCCCTGTTTTCGCGCACCTTCCATACCTTCCCCTATATCGCTGTGTTTTCATGCACCTCTCATACCTCCCCCTATATCACTGTGTTTTCACGCACCTCTCATAACTTCCCCTGTATTGCTGTATTTTTGCGCACCTCTCATAACTTCCCCTATATTGCCATGTTTTTATACACATCTCATAACGTCCCCATATCGCTGTGTATTTGCGCACCTCCCATAGCATCCCCTATATCGCTGTGCCTTCGCGCACCTCTCATACCTTCCCTTATAACGCCCTGTTTTCACGCACCTCTCATGTCTTCCACTACATCGCTGTGTTTTCTGGCACCTCTGATGCATTCCCCTGTAACACCAAGTTTTCGCGCACCTCTCATACTTTCCCCTATATCGCCGTGTTTACGCGCACCTCTCATACCTGCTCCTATATCGCCATGTTTTTATGCACACCTCATACCGTCTCCTATATCGCTGTGTTTTCGCACACCTCCCATAGCATCCCCTATATCGCTGTGCCTTCGTGCACCTCTCATACCTTCCCCTGTATCGCCCTGTTTTCGCGCACCTCCTATACCTTCCCTTATATCACTGCGTTTTCGTGCACCTTTCATACCTTCCCCTATATCGCTGAGTTTTCGCACACCTCTCATAACTTCTCCTATATCGCTGTGTTTTGTGCACCTCTCATACCCACCCTAATATCACTGCGTTTTCATGCACATCTCATCACGTCCACTATATCGCTGTGTATTCACGCACCTCCCATAGCATCCCCTATGCCGCTGTGCCTTGCGAACCTCTCATAGGTTCCACTATATCGCTGTGTTTTTGCTCACCTCTCATAGCTTTCCCTATATCGCCATGTTTTCGCGCACCTCTCATGTCTTCACCTCGATCGCTATGTATTCGATCCTCTCAATACTTCCCCTATATCTCTGTGTTTTCGCGCACGTCACATTGCGTCCCCTATATCGCTGTGTTTTCGCGCACCTCTCATACCTTCCCCTATACCGCTGTGTTTTCACGCACCTCTCTTAACTTCCCCTATATCGCTGTGATTTTGCACACCTCTCATACCTTCCCCTATATCGCTGTGTTTTCAGGCACCTCTCATGGCTTCCCCAATATCGCCGTGTATTCATGCACATCTCATACCGTCCCCTATATCGCTGTGTTTTCACACACCTCCCATAGCTTCACCTTGATCGCTGTGTTATTGCTCACCTCTCATAGCTTACCCTGTATCGCCATGCTTTCGCGCACCTCGCATGTCTTAACCTATATCGCTATGTTTTCACTCCTATCATTACTTCCCCTATATCGCTGTGTTTTCTCGCACCTCTGATACATTCTCCTGTATTGCCATGTTTTCGCGCACCTCTTACAATTTCCCCTATATCGCCGTGTTCTCACACACCTCTCATACCTTCCCCTATATCACTGTCTTTTTGCTCATGTCCTATAGCGTCCCCTATATCGCTGTGTTTTCTCGCACCTCTGATACATTCCCCTGTATCACCGTGGTTTCGCGCACATCACATAGGTTCCCCTATATCGCCCTGTTTTCGCGCACCTCCCATACCTTCCCCAATATCGCTTTGTTTTCGTGCACCTCTCCTACCTTCCCTTATATCGCTGTGTTTCCACGCACCTCTCATAACTTCTCCTATATCGCTGTATTTTTGCGCAGCTCTTATACCTTCCCCTATATTGCCATGTTTTCATGCACATCTCATAATGTCCCCTATATCGCTGCGTATTCGCGCACCTCCCATAGCATCTCTTATATTGCTGTGTCTTCGCGCACCTCTCATACCTTCCTCTATATCGCTGTGTTTTCACGCACCTCTCATAACTTCCCCTATATCGCTGTGTTTTCACGCACCTCTCATAATTTCTCCTATATTGCCGTATTTTTGCACACCACTCATGGCTTCCCCAATATCGCCGTGTTTTCATGCATATCTCTTAACGTCCCCTATATCTCTGTGTATTCACGCAACTCCCATAGCATCCCGTGTATCGCTGTGCCTTCGCGCACCTCTCTTACCTTCCCCTATATCGGCGTGTTTTCATGCACATCTCATAACGTCCCCTATATCGCTGTATTTTTGCGCAGCTCTTATACCTTCCCCTATATTGCCGTGTTTTCATGCACATCTCATAATGTCCTCTATATCGCTGCGTATTCGCGCACCTCCCATAGCATCCCTTATATTGCTGTGTCTTCGCGCACCTCTCATACCTTCCTCTATATTGCCCTGTTTTCACGCACCTTCCATAACTTTCCCTATATCACTGTGTTTTCATGCACCTCTCATACCTCCCCCTATATCGCTGTGTTTTCACGCAACTCTCATAATTTCTCCTATATCGCCATATTTTTGCGTACCACTCATGGCTTCCCCAATATCGCCGTGTTTTCATGCACATCTATTATCCTCCCATATATCACTGTGTATTCGCGCACCGGCCATAGCATCCCCTATCTCGCTGTGACTTCGCACACCTCTCATACCTTCCCCTATGTTGCCCTGTCTTCGCACACCTCCCATAGCGTCGCCTATATCGCTGAATTTTCGCACACCTCTCATGGCTTCCCCAATATCGCCCTGTTTTCATGCACATCTCGTAACGTCCCCTATAACTCTGTGTATTCAAGCAACTCACATAGCATCCCCTATATCGCTGCGCCTTCGCGCACCTCTCATACCTTCCCCTATATCGCTGGGTTTTCACGCACCTCTCATAACTTCCGCTATATCGCCCTGCTTTCGAGCACCTCCCACACCTTCCCCTATATCGCTGTGTTTTCGTGTACCTCCCATACCTTCCCCTATATCGCTGTGTCTTCGTGTACCTCTCATACGTCCCCTTATATCGCAGTGTTTTCACGCACCTCTCATAACTTCCCCTGTATTGCTGTATTTTTGCGCACCTCTCATAACTTCCCCTATATTGCCGTGTTTTTATGCACATCTCATAACGTCCCCTATATCACTGTGTATTCGCGCACCTCCCATAGCATCCACTATATCGCTGTGCCTTCGCGCACCTCTCATACCTTCCCCTATATCGCCCTGTTTTCGCGCACATCCCATACCTTCCATTATATTGCCCTGTTTTCGTGCACCTCTCATGTCTTCCACTACATCGCTGTGTTTTCTAGCACCTCTGATGCATTCCCCTGTAACACCAAGTTTTCGAGCACCTCTCATAATTAACCCTATATCGCCGTGTTTACGCGCACCTCTCATACCTGCCCCTATATCGCCATGTTTTTATGCACATCTCATACCGTCTCCTATATCGCCGTGTTTTTGCGCACCTCCCATAGCATCCCCTATATCGCTGTGCCTTCGTGCACCTCTCATACCTTCCCCTATATCGCCCTGTTTTCGCAGACCTCCTATACCTTCCCTTATATCACTGCGTTTTCGTGCACCTTTCATACCTTCCCCTATATCGCCGTGTTTTCGCGCACTTCTCATGTCTTCACTAAAATCGCTATGTTTTCGCTCCTCTCAATACTTCCCCTATATCGCTGTGTTTTCTAGCACATCTCATACATTCTCCCATATCGCTGTGTTTTCGCACACCTCTCATAATTTCCCCTATATCGCCGTGTTCTCGCACACCTCTCATACCTTCCCCTATATCACTGTGTTTTCGCGCACGTCCCATTGCGTCCCCTATATCGCTGTGTTTTCGCGCACCTCTCATGTATTCCATTACCTCGCTGTGTTTTCGCGCACATCCCATACCTCCCCCTGTATCGCTGTGTTTTTGTGCACCTCTCATACCTTCCCCAATATCGCCCTGTTTTCGCACATCTCCTATACCTTCCCTTATATTGCTGCGTATTCGTGCACCTCTCATACCTTCCCGTACATTGCCCAGTGTTCGCGCACCTCCTATAACTTCCCTTGTATCGCTGCATTTTCGTGCACCTCTCATACCTTCCCCTATATCGCTGTGTTTTCATGCACATCTCATAACGTCCCCTATTTCGCTGTGTATTCGTGCACCTCCCATAACATTCCTTATATTGCTCTGCCTTCACGCACCTCTCATACCTACCCCTATATCACCGTGTTTTCATGCACATCTCATAACGTCCCCTATTTCGCTGTGTATTCGTGCACCTCCCATAACATTCCTTATATTGCTCTGCCTTCACGCACCTCTCATACCTACCCCTATATCACCGTGTTTTCATGCACATCTCATAACGTCCCCTATATTGCTGGGTTTTCACGCACCTCTCATAACTTCCCCTATATCGCCCTGTTTTCGCACTCCTCTCATAGCTTCACCTATATCACTGTGTTTTCACGCACCTCTCATAACTTCCCCTATATCGCTGTGTATTTGCACACCTTTCATGGTTTCCGGTCTATCGCCGTGTATTCATGCACATCTCATATCGTCCCGTATATCGCTGTGCTTTCGCGCACCTCTCATACCTTCCCCTATATCGCTGTGTTTTTGTGCACCTCTCATACCTTCATTAACATCGTTGCATTTTCATGCACATCTCATCATGTCCCCTATATCGCTGTGCATTCAGCACCTCCCATAGTATCCCCTATGTCGCTGTGCCTTCGCGCACCTCTCATACCTTCCCCTATATCGCCCTGTTTTCGTGCATCTCCAATTCCTTCCCCTATATCGCTGTGTTTTCGTGCACCTTTCATACCTGCCCCTATATCACTGTGTTTTCACACACCTCTCATAATTTCCCCTATATCGCCGTGTTCTCGCACACCTCTCATACCTTCCCCTATATCACTGTTTTCGCGCACGTCCCATTGCGTCCCCTATATCGCTGTGTTTTCGCGCACCTCTCATATCTTCCCCAATATTTTCGTGCACATCCCATAGCTTCCACTATATTGCCCTGTTTTCGCACACCTCTCATGTATTCCATTACCTCGCTGTGTTTTCGCGCACATCCCATACCTCCCCCTATATCGCTGTGTTTTTGTGCACCTCTCATACCTTCCCCAATATCGCCCTGTTTTCGCACATCTCCTATACCTTCCCTTATATTGCTGCGTATTCGTGCACCTCTTATACCTTCCCGTACATTGCCCAGTGTTCGTGCACCTCCTATAACTTCCCTTGTATCGCTGCATTTTCGTGCACCTCTCATACCTTCCCCTATATCGCTGTGTTTTCATGCACATCTCATAACGTCCCCTATTTCGCTGTGTATTCGTGCACCTCCCATAACATTCCTTATATTGCTCTGCCTTCACGCACCTCTCATACCTACCCCTATATCACCGTGTTTTCATGCACATCTCATAACGTCCCCTATATTGCTGGTTTTTCACGCACCTCTCATAACTTCCCCTATATCGCCCTGTTTTCGCACTCCTCTCATAGCTTCACCTATATCACTGTGTTTTCACGCACCTCTCATAACTTCCCCTATATCGCTGTGTATTTGCACACCTCTCATGGTTTCCGGTCTATCGCCGTGTATTCATGCACATCTCATATCGTCCCGTATATCGCTGTGCTTTCGCGCACCTCTCATACCTTCCCCTATATCGCTGTGTTTTTGTGCACCTCTCATACCTTCATTAACATCGTTGCATTTTCATGCACATCTCATCATGTCCCCTATATCGCTGTGCATTCACGCACCTCCCATAGTATCCCCTATTTCGCTGTGCCTTCGCACCTGTCATAACTTCCCCTATATCGCCGTATTTTTATGCACATCTCATAACGTCCCCTATATCGCTGTGTATTCATGCACCTCCCATAGCATCCCCTATTTCGCTGTGCCTTCGCGCACCTCTCATATCTTACCCTATATCGCCCTGTTTTCGTGCTCCTCGCAGTCATTCACCTATATCGCCCTGGTTTCGCGCACCTGCCATTCCTTCACCTATATCGCTGTTTTCGTGCACCTCTCATACCTTCCCTATATCGCTGTGTTTTCACACACCTCTCATAACTTCTCCTATATCGCTGTATTTTTGTGCACCTCTCATAACTTCCCTAATATCGCTGCGTTTTCAGGCACATCTCATCACGTCCCCTATATCGCTGTGTATTCACGCACCTACCATACATCCCCTATATTGCTGTGCCTTGCGCACCTCTCATTCCTTCCCCTAAATCGCTGTCTTTTTGCGCACATCCCATAGATTCACTATCGCTGTGTTATTGCTCACCTCTCATAGCTTCCCCTGTATCGCCGTGTTTTTGCTCACCTCTCATAGCTTCCCCTATATTGCCGTGTTTTTGCTCACCTCTCATACCTTCCCCTATATCGCTGACTTTTCGCGCACATCCCATAGATTCACCTTTATTGCTGTGTTATTGCTCATCTGTCATAGCTTCCCCTGTATCGCCGTGTTTTTGCGCACCTCTTATAACTTCCCCTATATCGCCGTGTTGTTATGCACATCTCATAACGTCCCCTATATCGCTGTGTATTCGCGCACCTCCCATAGCATCCCCTATATCGCTGTCCCTTCGCGCACCTCTCATACCTTCCCCTATATCGCCGTGTTTTCGTGCACCTCTCATGTCGTCACCTAGGTTGCTATGTTTTCACTCCTCTCAATACTTCCCCTATATCGCTGTGTTTTCTTGACATCTGATACATTCTCCCGTATCGTCGTGATTTCGCGCACCTCTCATAATTTTCCCTATATCGCCGTGTTCTCGCACATCTCTCATACCTTCCCCTATATCACTGTGTTTTCGCGCACATCCCATAGCGTCCCCTATATTACTGTGTTTTCTCGCATCTCTGATGCATTTCCCTGTATCGTCCTGTTTTCGCGCACCTCTCATGTATTCCACTACATCGCTGTGTTTTAGCGCACCTCTCATACCTCCCCCTATATCGCCGTGTTTTTATGCACATCTCATACCGTCCCCTATATCGCTGTGTTTTCGCGAACCTCTCATACCTCCCCCTATATCGCCCTGTTTTTGCGCACATCCCATAGCATCCCTTATATTGCTGTGTTTTCACACACCGCTCATAACTTCTCCTATATCACTGTGTTTATGTGCACCTCTCATATCTTCCCTAATATCGCTGCGTTTTTATGCACATCTCATCACGTCCCCTATATCGCTGTATATTCACACACCTCCCGTCGCATCCCCTATATCGCTGTGCCTTGCGCACCTCTCATAGCTTCCCCTATATTGCTGTCTTTTCGCGCACATCTCCATAGATTCAGCTTTATCGCTGTGTTATTGCTCTCCTCTCATAGCTTCCCCTGTATCGCCGTGTTTTTGCTCACCTGTCATGTCTTCACCTAGATCACTATGTTTTCGCTCCTCTCAATACTTCCCCTATATCGCTGTGTTTTCTCGCACAATTGATACATTCTCCCGTATCGCCGTGTTTTCGCACACCTCTCATAATGTCCCCAATATCGCCGTGTTCTCGCACACCTCTCCTACCTTCCCCTATATCGCCCTCTTTTCGCGCACATCCCATACCTTCCACTATATTGCCCTGTTTTCGCGCACCTCTCATGTCTTCCACTACATCGCTGTGTTTTCTGGCACTTCTGATGCATTCCCATGTAACGCCAAGTTTTCGCGCACCTCTCATACTTTCCCCTATATTGCTGTGTTTACGCGCACCTCTCATACCTCCCCGTATGTTGCCATGTTTTTATGCACATCTCATACCGTCTCCTATATCGCTGTGTTTTCGCGCACCTCCCATAGCAACCCCTGTATCGCTGTGCCTTCGTGCACTTCTCATACCTTCCCCTATATCGCCCTGTTTTCGCGCACCTCCTATAACTTCCCTTATATCACTGCGTTTTCGTGCACCTCTCATACCTTCCACTATATCGCTGTGTTTTCATGCACATCTCATAACATCCCCTATTTCGCTGTGTATTCGTGCACATCCCATAACATTCCCTATTTCTCTGTGCCTTCGCGCACCTCTCATACCTTCCCCTATATCGCCGTGTTTTCATGCACATCTCATAACGTCCCCTATATCGCTGGGTTTTTACTCACCTCTCATAACTTCCCCTATATCGCCCTGCTTTCGAGCACCTTCCATACCTTCCCCTATATCGCTGTGTTTTCATTTACCTCTCATATCACCCCCTATATCGCTGTGTTTTCAAGCACCTCTCATAAATTCCCATATATTGCTGTATTTTTGCGCATCTCTCATAATTTCCCCTATATTGTCGTTTTTTTATGCACATCACATAACGTCCCCTATTTCACTGTGTATTCGTGCACCTCCCATAACATCCCCTATATCGCTGTGCCTTCGTGCACATCCCATACCTTCCCCTATATCGCCCTGTTTTCGCCCACCTCCTATACCTTCCCTTATATCGCTGTGTATTCGTACACCTCCCATTCCTTCCCCTATATCGCTGTGCTTTCGTGCACCTTTCATACCTTCCCCTATATCGCTGTGTTTTCGCACACCTCTCATAACTTCTCCTATATCACTGTGTTTTTGTGCACCTCTCATAACTTCCCTAATATCGCTGAGTTTTCATGCACATCTCATCACATCCACTATATCGCTGTGTATTCACGCCCCTCCCATTACATTCCCTATATCGCTGTGCCTTGCGCACCTCTCATAGCTTCCCCTATATCGCTGTCTTTTCGTGCACATCCCATAGATTCACCTTTATCGCTGCGTTATTGCTCACCTCTCATAGCTTCCCTGTATCGCCCAGTTTTTGCTCACCTCTCATAGCTTCCCTTATATCGCCGTGTTTTTGCGCCCTTCTCTTGTCTTCACCTACGTGCTGTGTTTCCGCTCCTCTCAATACTTCCCCTATATCGCTGTTTTCTAGCACATCTGATACATTCTCCCGTTTCGCCGTGTTTTCGCACACCTCTCATAATTTCCCCTATATCGCCGTGTTCTCGCACACCTCTCATACCTTTCCCTATATCACTGTGTTTTCGCACACGTCCCATTGTGTCCCCTATATCGCTGTGTTTTCACGCACCTCTCATACCTTCCCCTATATCGCCCTATTTTCATGCACATCCCATAGCTTCCACTATATTGCCCTGTTTTCGCACACCTCTCATGTATTCCACTACATCACTGTGTTTTCTGGCACCTCTGATGCATTCCCCTGTAACGCCAAGTTTTCGCGCACCTCTCTTACTTTCTATTATATCGCCGTGTTTACGCGCACCTCTCATACCTCACCCTATATGGCCATGTTTTTATGCACATCTCATACCGTCTCCTATATCGCTGTGTTTTCGCACACCTCCAATAGCATCCCCTATATTGCTGTGCCTTCGTGCACCTCTCATACCTTCCCCTATATCGCCCTATTTTCGCGCACCTCTCATGTATTCCACTACATCGTTGTGTTTTCTGGCACCTCTGATGCATTCCCCTGT
This sequence comes from Mobula birostris, assembly GCF_030028105.1. NCBI lineage: Eukaryota > Metazoa > Chordata > Chondrichthyes > Myliobatiformes > Myliobatidae > Mobula > Mobula birostris. The sequence goes on along the minus strand of NW_027278576.1, from coordinate 25,139 downwards.
AACGCCAAGTTTTCGCGCACATCTCATAATTTCCGCTATATCGCTGTGCCTTCATGCACCTCTCATACCTTCCCCTATAACGCTGTGTTTTCATGCACATCTCATAACGTCCCCTATTTCGCTGTGTATTCGTGCACCTCCCATAACATCCCCTATATCGCTGTGCCTTCGCGCAACTCTCATACCTTCCCCTATATCGCCGTGTTTTCATGCACATCTCATAACGTCCCCTATATTGCTGAGTTTTCACGCACCTCTCATAACTTCCCCTATATCACCCTGCTTTCGAGCACCTCCCATACCTTCCCCTATATCGCTGTGTTTTCGTGTACCTCTCATACCTCCCCCTTTATTGCTGTGTTTTCACGCACCGCTAATAAATTCTCCTATATTGCTGTATTATTGCGCACCTCTCATAACTTCCCCTGTATCGCCGTGTTTTCGTACACCTCTCATACCTTCCCTATATCGCTGTGTTTTCACACACCTCTCGTAACGTCTCCTATATCGCTGTGTTTTAGTGCACCTCTCATACCTTCCCTAATATCGCTGCGTTTTCATGCACATCTCATCACGTCCCCTATATCGCTGTGTATTCACGCACCTCCCATAGCATCCCCTATATCGCTGTGCCTTGCGCACCTCTCATAGCTTCGCCTATATCGCTGTCTTTTCGCGCACATCCCATAGATTCACCTTTATCGCTGTGTTATTGCTCACCTCTCATAGCTTCCCCTGTATCGCCGTGTTTTTGCTCACCTCTCATAGCTTCCCCCATATCGCCGTGTTTTTGCGCACCTCTCATGTCTTCACCTAGATCGCTATGTTTTCGCTCCTCTCAATACTTCCCCTATATCGCTGTGTTTTCTCGCACATCTGATACATTCGCCCGTATCGCCGTGTTTTCGCACACCTCTCATAATTTCCCCGATATCGCCGTGTTCTCGCACGCCTCTCATACCTTCCCCTATATCACTGTGTTTTCGCGAACGTCCCATTGCGTCCCCTATATCGCTGTGTTTTCGCGAACCTCTCATACCTTCCCCTATATCGCCCTGTTTTCGTGCATATCCCATAGCTTCCACTATATTGCCCTGTTTTCGCGCACCTCTCATGTATTCCACTACATCGCTGTGTTTTCTGGCACTTCTGATGCATTCCCTTGTAATGCCAAGTTTTCGCGCACCTCTCATACTTTCCCCTATATCGCCGTGTTTATGCGCACCTCTCATACCTCCCCCTATATCGCCACGTTTTTATGCATATCGCATACCGTCTCCTATATCGCTGTGTTTTTGCTCACCTACCATAGCATCCCCTATATCGAATGTACTTTTGTGCACCTCTCATACCTTCCCCTATAGCGCCTTGTTATCACGCACCTCCTATACCTGCCCTTATAACGCTGCATTTTCGTGCACCTCTCATACCTTCCCCTATAACGCCGTGTTTTCATGCACATCTCATAACGTCTCCTATATCGCTGGGTTTTCACGCACCTCTCATAACTTCCCCTATATCACCCTGCTTTCGAGCACCTCCCATACCTTCCCCTATATTGCTGTGTTTTCGTGTACCTCTCATACCTCCCCCTATATCGCTGTGTTTTCACGCACCTCTAATAACTTCTGCTATATTGCTGTATTATTGCTCACCTCTCATAACTTCCCTAATATCGCCGTGTTTTTATGCACATCTCATAATGTCCCCTATATCGCTGTGTATTCGTGCACCTCCCATACCTTCCCCTATATCGCTGTGTTTTCGCACACCTCTCATAACTTTTCCTATATCGCTGTGTTTTTGTGCACCTCTCATAACTTCCCTAATATCGCTGCGTTTTCATGCACATCTCATCACGTTCCCTATATTGCTGTATATTCACGCACCTCCCATAGCATCACCTGTATCGCTGTGCCTTGCGCGCCTCTCATAGCTTCTCCTATATCGCTGTCTTTTCGTGCACATCCCATAGATTCACCTTTATCGCTGTGTTATTGCTCACCTCTCATAGCTTCCCCTGTATCGCCGTGTTTTTGCTCACCTATCATAGCTTCCCCCATATCGCTGTGTTTTCACGCACCTCTCATGTCTTCACCTAGATCGCTATGTTTTCGCTCCTCTCAATACTTCCCCTATATGGCTGTGTTTTCTCGCACATCTGATACCTCCCCCTATATCGCCGTATTTTTATACACATCTCATACCGTCCCCTATATTACTGTGTTTTCACGCACCTCCCATAGCATCCCCTATATCGCTGTGCCTTCGTGCATCTCTCATACATTCCCCTATATCGCCCTGTTTTCGCGCACCTCCTATACCTTCCCTTGTATCGCTGCGTTTTCGTGCACCTCTCAGACCTTCCCCTATATCGCTGTGTTTTCATGCACATCTCATAACGTCTCCTATTTCGCTGTGTATTCGTGTATCTCCCATAACATTCCCTATATCGCTGTGCCTTCGCGCACCTCTCATACCTTCCCCTATTCGCCGTGTTTTCATGCACATCTCATAATCTCCCCTATATCGCTGGGTTTCCACGCATCTCTCATAACCTCCCCTATATCGCCCTGTTTTCACGCTCCTCCCATACCTTCCCCTATATCACTGTGTTTTCACGCACCTCTCATAACTTCGCCTATATCGCTGTGTTTTTGAACACCTCTCATTGTTTCCCGTCTATCGCCGTGTATTCATGCACATCTCATACTGTCCCCTATATCGCTGTGTTTTTGTGCACCTCTCATACCTTCCCTAATATCGCTGCATTTTCATGCACATCTCATCACGTTCCCTATATTGCTGTGTATTCACGCACCTCCCATAGCATCCCCTATATCGCTGTGCCTTGCTCACCTCTCATAGCTTCCCCTATATCGCTGACTTTTCGCGCTCATCCCATAGATTCACCTTTATCGCTGTGTTATTGCTCACCTCTCATAGCTTCCCCTGTATCGCAGTGTCTTTGCTCACCTCTCATAGCTTCCCCCATATCGCCGTGTTTTCGTACACCTCTCATGTCTTCACCGAGATCGCTATGTTTTTACTCCTCTCATTACTTCCCCTATATCGCTGTGTTTCCTCGCACGTCTGATACATTCTCCCGTTTCACCGTGTTTTTGCGCACCTCTCATAATTTCCCCTATATCGCCGTGTTCTCGCACATCTCTTAACCTTCCCCTATATCAGTGTGTTTTCGCGCACGTCCCATAGATTCCCCTATATCGCTGTGCTTTCGTGCAGCTCTCTTAACTTCCCCTACATCGCCCTGTTTTTGCGCACATCCCATAGCTTCCATTATATTGCCCTGTTTTTGCGCACCTCTCATGTCTTCCCCTACATCGCTGTCTTTTCTCGCACCTCTGATGCATTTGCCTGTAATGCCAAGTTTTCGCGCACCTCTCATACCTTCCCCTATATCGCCGTGTTCTCGCACACCTCTCATAGCTTCCCTTATATCGCCGTGTTTTCATACACATCTCATACCGTCCCCTATATCACTGTGTTTTCGCGCACCTCCCAAGGCATCCCCTATATCGCTGTGCCTTCGTGCACCTCTCATACCTTTCTGTATATCGCCGTGTTTTCATGCACATCTCATAACGTCCCCTATATCACCGTACTTTTGCTCACCTCTCATAACTTCCTCTATATCGCCCTGTTTTCGCACAACTCTCATGGTTTCCCGACTATCGCTGTGTATTCATGCACATCTCGTACCATCCCCTATATCGCTGTGTTTTCACACACCTCTCATACCGTCCCCTATATCGCTGTGTTTTCACACACCTCTCATACCTTTCCCTATATCGCTGTCTTTTCACGCACATCGCATAGATTCACCTTTATCGCTGTGTTATTGCTCACCTCTCATAGCTTCCCCTACATCGCCGTGTTTTTGCGCACCTCTTATAACTTCCCTTATATCGCCGTATTGTTATGCACATCTCATAACATCCCCTATATCGCTGTGTATTCGCGCACCTCCCATAGCATCCCCTATTACGCTGTGCCTTCTCGCACCTCTCATATCTTCCCCTATATCGCCCTGTTTTCGTGCTCCTCGCAGTCATTCACCTATATCGCCCTGGTTTCGCGCACCTGCCATTCCTTCACCTATATCGCTGTTTTCGTGCACCTCTCATACCTTCCCTATTTCGCTGTGTTTTCACACACCACTCATAACTTCTCCTATATCACTGTGAATTTGTGCACCTCTCATAACTTCCCTAATATCGCTGCGTTTTCATGCACATCTCATCACGTCCCCTATATCGCTGTTTATTCACGCACCTCCCATACATCCCCTATATCACTGTGCCTTGCGCACCTCTCATTCCTTCCCCTAAATCGCTGTCTTTTTGCGCACATCCCATAGATTCACTATCGCTGTGTTATTGCTCACCTCTCATAGCTTCCCCTGTATCGCCGTGTTTTTGCTCACCTCTCATAGCTTCCCCTATATTGCCATGTTTTCGCGCACCTCTCATGTCTTCCCCTATATCACTGTGTTTTCGCGCACCTTCCATAGTATCCCCTATATTGCTGTGCCTTCACATACCTCTCATAACTTCATCTATATCACCCTGTTTTCGAGCACCTTCCATACCTTCCCCTATATCACTGTGTTTTCATGCACCTCTCATACCTCCCCCTATATCGCTGTGCCTTGCGCACCTTTCATACCTTCCCCTATATCGCTGACTTTTCGCGCACATCCCATAGATTCACCTTTATTGCTGTGTTATTGCTCATCTGTCATAGCTTCCCCTGTATCTCAGTGTTTTTGCGCACCTCTCATGTCTTCCCCTATAGCTCTGTGTTTTCGCGCACCTCACATAGCATCGCCTATATTGCTGTGCCTTCGCGCACCTCTCATACCTTCCCCTATATCGCCATGTTTTCGTGCACCTCTCATACCTCCCCCAATATCGTTGTGTTTTCACGCACCTCTCATAACTTCTCCCATATCGCTGTATTTTTGTGCACCTCTCGTGGCTTCCCCAATATCGCCGTGTTTTCATGCACGTCTGTTAATGTCCCCTATATCGCTGGGTATTCGCGCACTTCCATAGCGTCCCCTATACTGCTGTGCTGTCGTTCACCTCTCATATCTTCCCCTATATCGCCCTGTTTTCGCACACCTCCCATACCTTCCCCTATATCGGTGTCTTTTCACACACCTCTCATGGCTTCCCCAATATCGCTGTGTTTTCACGCAATTCTCATGTCTTCACCTATATCGCTGTGTTTCCGCTCCTCTCATTACTTCCCCTATATCGCTCTGTGTTCTCGCACCTCTGATACATTCCCCTGTATCGCCGTGTTCTCGCACACCTCTCATATCTTCCCCTATATCACTGTGTTTTCGCGCACGTCCAATAGCGTCCCCTATATCGCTGTGTTTTCACACACCTCTCATACCTTCCCCTATATCACTGTGTTTTCGCGCACGTCCCATAGCGTCCCCTATATCGCTATGTTTTCGCGCACCTCCCATACCTTCCCCTATATCGCCCTGTTTTCGCGCACATCCCATAGCTTCCACTATATTGCCCTGTTTTCGCGGAACTCTCATGTCCTCCCCTACATCACTGTGTTTTCTCGCACTTCTGATGCATTCCCATGTAACGCCAAGTTTTCGCGCACCTCTCATACTTCCCCTATATCGCCGTGTTTATGCGCACCTCTCATACCTCCCCCTATATCGCCACGTTTTCATGCACATCGCATACCGTCTCCTATATCGCTGTGTTTTTGCTCACCTACCATAGCATCCCCTATATCGAATGTACTTTTGTGCACCTCTCATACCTTCCCCTATAGCGTCCTGTTATCACGCACCTCCTATACCTGCCCTTATAACGCTGCATTTTCGTGCACCTCTCATACCTTCCGCTATAACGCCGTGTTTTCATGCACATCTCATAATGTCTCCTATATCGCTGGGTTTTCATGCACCTCTCATAACTTCCCCTATATCACCCTGCTTTCGAGCACCTCCCATACCTTCCCCTCTATTGCTGTGTTTTCGTGTACCTCTCATACCTCCCCCTATATCGCTGTGTTTTCACGCACCTCTAATAACTTCTGCTATATTGCTGTATTATTGCTCACCTCTCATAACTTCCCTAATATCGCCGTGTTTTTATGCACATCTCATAATGTCCCCTATATCGCTGTGTATTCGTGCACCTCCCATACCTTCCCCTATATCGCTGTGTTTTCGCACACCTCTCATAACTTTTCCTATATCGCTGTGTTTTTGTGCACCTCTCATACCTTCCCTAATATCGCTGCGTTTTCATGCATATCTCATCACGTTCCCTATATTGCTGTGTATTCACGCACCTCCCATAGCATCACCTATATCGCTGTGCCTTGCGCACCTCTCATAGCTTCTCCTATATCGCTGTCTTTTCGTGAACATACCATAGATTCACCTTTATCGCTGTGTTATTGCTCACCTCTCATAGCTTCCCCTGTATCGCCGTGTTTTTGCTCACCTCTCATAGCTTCCCCCATATCGCCGTGTTTTCTCGCACCTCTCATGTCTTCACCTAGATCGCTATGTTTTCGCTCCTCTCAATACTTCCCCTATATGGCTGTGTTTTCTCGCACATCTGATACCTCCCCCTATATCGCCGTGTTTTTATACACATCTCATACCGTCCCCTATATTACTGTGTTTTCACGCACCTCCCATAGCATCCCCTATATCGCTGTGCCTTCGTGCACCTCTCATACATTCCCCTATATCGCCCTGTTTTCGTGCACCTCCTATACCTTCCCTTGTATCGCTGCATTTTCGTGCACCTCTCAGACCTTCCCCTATATCGCTGTGTTTTCATGCACATCTCATAACGTCTCCTATTTCGCTGTGTATTCGTGTATCTCCCATAACATTCCCTATATCGCTGTGCCTTCGCGCACCTCTCATACCTTCCCCTATTCGCCGTGTTTTCATGCACATCTCATAATCTCCCCTATATCGCTGGGTTTCCACGCATCTCTCATAACCTCCCCTATATCGCCCTGTTTTCACGCTCCTCCCATACCTTCCCCTATATCACTGTGTTTTCACGCACCTCTCATAACTTTCCCTATATCGCTGTGTTTTTGAACACCTCTCATTGTTTCCCATCTATCGCCGTATATTCATGCACATCTCATACTGTCCCCTATATCGCTGTGTTTTTGTGCACCTCTCATACCTTCCCTAATATCGCTGCGTTTTCATGCACATCTCATCACGTTCCCTATATTGCTGTGTATTCACGCACCTCCCATAGCATCCCCTATATCGCTGTGCCTTGCGCACCTCTCATAGCTTCCCCTATATCGCTGTCTTTTCGCGCTCATCCCATAGATTCACCTTTATCGCTGTGTTATTGCTCACCTCTCATAGCTTCCCCTGTATCGCAGTGTTTTTGCTCACCTCTCATAGCTTCCCCCATATCGCCGTGTTTTTATGCACCTCTCATGTCTTCACCGAGATCGCTATGTTTTTGCTCCTCTCATTACTTCCCCTATATCGCTGTGTTTCCTCGCACGTCTGATACATTCGCCCGTATCGCCGTGTTTTCGCACACCTCTCATAATTTCCCCGATATCGCCGTGTTCTCGCACGCCTCTCATACCTTCCCCTATATCACTGTGTTTTCGCGAACGTCCCATTGCGTCCCCTATATCGCTGTGTTTTCGCGAACCTCTCATACCTTCCCCTATATCGCCCTGTTTTCGTGCATATCCCATAGCTTCCACTATATTGCCCTGTTTTCGCGCACCTCTCATGTATTCCACTACATCGCTGTGTTTTCTGGCACTTCTGATGCATTCCCTTGTAATGCCAAGTTTTCGCGCACCTCTCATACTTTCCCCTATATCGCCGTGTTTATGCGCACCTCTCATACCTCCCCCTATATCGCCACGTTTTTATGCATATCGCATACCGTCTCCTATATCGCTGTGTTTTTGCTCACCTACCATAGCATCCCCTATATCGAATGTACTTTTGTGCATCTCTCATACATTCCCCTATATCGCCCTGTTTTCGCGCACCTCCTATACCTTCCCTTGTATCGCTGCGTTTTCGTGCACATCTCATAACGTCTCCTATTTCGCTGTGTATTCGTGTATCTCCCATAACATTCCCTATATCGCTGTGCCTTCGCGCACCTCTCATACCTTCCCCTATTCGCCGTGTTTTCATGCACATCTCATAATCTCCCCTATATCGCTGGGTTTCCACGCATCTCTCATAACCTCCCCTATATCGCCCTGTTTTCACGCTCCTCCCATACCTTCCCCTATATTCATGCACATCTCATACTGTCCCCTATATCGCTGTGTTTTTGTGCACCTCTCATACCTTCCCTAATATCGCTGCATTTTCATGCACATCTCATCACGTTCCCTATATTGCTGTGTATTCACGCACCTCCCATAGCATCCCCTATATCGCTGTGCCTTGCTCACCTCTCATAGCTTCCCCTATATCGCTGACTTTTCGCGCTCATCCCATAGATTCACCTTTATCGCTGTGTTATTGCTCACCTCTCATAGCTTCCCCTGTATCGCAGTGTCTTTGCTCACCTCTCATAGCTTCCCCCATATCGCCGTGTTTTCGTACACCTCTCATGTCTTCACCGAGATCGCTATGTTTTTACTCCTCTCATTACTTCCCCTATATCGCTGTGTTTCCTCGCACGTCTGATACATTCTCCCGTTTCACCGTGTTTTTGCGCACCTCTCATAATTTCCCCTATATCGCCGTGTTCTCGCACATCTCTTAACCTTCCCCTATATCAGTGTGTTTTCGCGCACGTCCCATAGATTCCCCTATATCGCTGTGCTTTCGTGCAGCTCTCTTAACTTCCCCTACATCGCCCTGTTTTTGCGCACATCCCATAGCTTCCATTATATTGCCCTGTTTTTGCGCACCTCTCATGTCTTCCCCTACATCGCTGTCTTTTCTCGCACCTCTGATGCATTTGCCTGTAATGCCAAGTTTTCGCGCACCTCTCATACCTTCCCCTATATCGCCGTGTTCTCGCACACCTCTCATAGCTTCCCTTATATCGCCGTGTTTTCATACACATCTCATACCGTCCCCTATATCACTGTGTTTTCGCGCACCTCCCAAGGCATCCCCTATATCGCTGTGCCTTCGTGCACCTCTCATACCTTTCTGTATATCGCCGTGTTTTCATGCACATCTCATAACGTCCCCTATATCACCGTACTTTTGCTCACCTCTCATAACTTCCTCTATATCGCCCTGTTTTCGCACAACTCTCATGGTTTCCCGACTATCGCTGTGTATTCATGCACATCTCGTACCATCCCCTATATCGCTGTGTTTTCACACACCTCTCATACCGTCCCCTATATCGCTGTGTTTTCACACACCTCTCATACCTTTCCCTATATCGCTGTCTTTTCACGCACATCGCATAGATTCACCTTTATCGCTGTGTTATTGCTCACCTCTCATAGCTTCCCCTACATCGCCGTGTTTTTGCGCACCTCTTATAACTTCCCTTATATCGCCGTATTGTTATGCACATCTCATAACATCCCCTATATCGCTGTGTATTCGCGCACCTCCCATAGCATCCCCTATTACGCTGTGCCTTCTCGCACCTCTCATATCTTCCCCTATATCGCCCTGTTTTCGTGCTCCTCGCAGTCATTCACCTATATCGCCCTGGTTTCGCGCACCTGCCATTCCTTCACCTATATCGCTGTTTTCGTGCACCTCTCATACCTTCCCTATTTCGCTGTGTTTTCACACACCACTCATAACTTCTCCTATATCGCTGTGAATTTGTGCACCTCTCATAACTTCCCTAATATCGCTGCGTTTTCATGCACATCTCATCACGTCCCCTATATCGCTGTTTATTCACGCACCTCCCATACATCCCCTATATCACTGTGCCTTGCGCACCTCTCATTCCTTCCCCTAAATCGCTGTCTTTTTGCGCACATCCCATAGATTCACTATCGCTGTGTTATTGCTCACCTCTCATAGCTTCCCCTGTATCGCCGTGTTTTTGCTCACCTCTCATAGCTTCCCCTATATTGCCATGTTTTCGCGCACCTCTCATGTCTTCCCCTATATCACTGTGTTTTCGCGCACCTTCCATAGCATCCCCTATATTGCTGTGCCTTCACATACCTCTCATAACTTCATCTATATCACCCTGTTTTCGAGCACCTTCCATACCTTCCCCTATATCACTGTGTTTTCATGCACCTCTCATACCTCCCCCTATATCGCTGTGCCTTGCGCACCTTTCATACCTTCCCCTATATCGCTGACTTTTCGCGCACATCCCATAGATTCACCTTTATTGCTGTGTTATTGCTCATCTGTCATAGCTTCCCCTGTATCTCAGTGTTTTTGCGCACCTCTCATGTCTTCCCCTATAGCTCTGTGTTTTCGCGCACCTCACATAGCATCGCCTATATTGCTGTGCCTTCGCGCACCTCTCATACCTTCCCCTATATCGCCATGTTTTCGTGCACCTCTCATACCTCCCCCAATATCGTTGTGTTTTCACGCACCTCTCATAACTTCTCCCATATCGCTGTATTTTTGTGCACCTCTCGTGGCTTCCCCAATATCGCCGTGTTTTCATGCACGTCTGTTAATGTCCCCTATATCGCTGGGTATTCGCGCACTTCCATAGCGTCCCCTATACTGCTGTGCTGTCGTTCACCTCTCATATCTTCCCCTATATCGCCCTGTTTTCGCACACCTCCCATACCTTCCCCTATATCGGTGTCTTTTCACACACCTCTCATGGCTTCCCCAATATCGCTGTGTTTTCACGCAATTCTCATGTCTTCACCTATATCGCTGTGTTTCCGCTCCTCTCATTACTTCCCCTATATCGCTCTGTGTTCTCGCACCTCTGATACATTCCCCTGTATCGCCGTGTTCTCGCACACCTCTCATATCTTCCCCTATATCACTGTGTTTTCGCGCACGTCCAATAGCGTCCCCTATATCGCTGTGTTTTCACACACCTCTCATACCTTCCCCTATATCACTGTGTTTTCGCGCACGTCCCATAGCGTCCCCTATATCGCTATGTTTTCGCGCACCTCCCATACCTTCCCCTATATCGCCCTGTTTTCGCGCACATCCCATAGCTTCCACTATATTGCCCTGTTTTCGCGGAACTCTCATGTCCTCCCCTACATCACTGTGTTTTCTCGCACTTCTGATGCATTCCCATGTAACGCCAAGTTTTCGCGCACCTCTCATACTTCCCCTATATCGCCGTGTTTATGCGCACCTCTCATACCTCCCCCTATATCGCCACGTTTTCATGCACATCGCATACCGTCTCCTATATCGCTGTGTTTTTGCTCACCTACCATAGCATCCCCTATATCGAATGTACTTTTGTGCACCTCTCATACCTTCCCCTATAGCGTCCTGTTATCACGCACCTCCTATACCTGCCCTTATAACGCTGCATTTTCGTGCACCTCTCATACCTTCCGCTATAACGCCGTGTTTTCATGCACATCTCATAATGTCTCCTATATCGCTGGGTTTTCATGCACCTCTCATAACTTCCCCTATATCACCCTGCTTTCGAGCACCTCCCATACCTTCCCCTCTATTGCTGTGTTTTCGTGTACCTCTCATACCTCCCCCTATATCGCTGTGTTTTCACGCACCTCTAATAACTTCTGCTATATTGCTGTATTATTGCTCACCTCTCATAACTTCCCTAATATCGCCGTGTTTTTATGCACATCTCATAATGTCCCCTATATCGCTGTGTATTCGTGCACCTCCCATACCTTCCCCTATATCGCTGTGTTTTCGCACACCTCTCATAACTTTTCCTATATCGCTGTGTTTTTGTGCACCTCTCATACCTTCCCTAATATCGCTGCGTTTTCATGCAATTCTCATCACGTTCCCTATATTGCTGTGTATTCACGCACCTCCCATAGCATCACCTATATCGCTGTGCCTTGCGCACCTCTCATAGCTTCTCCTATATCGCTGTCTTTTCGTGAACATACCATAGATTCACCTTTATCGCTGTGTTATTGCTCACCTCTCATAGCTTCCCCTGTATCGCCGTGTTTTTGCTCACCTCTCATAGCTTCCCCCATATCGCCGTGTTTTCTCGCACCTCTCATGTCTTCACCTAGATCGCTATGTTTTCGCTCCTCTCAATACTTCCCCTATATGGCTGTGTTTTCTCGCACATCTGATACCTCCCCCTATATCGCCGTGTTTTTATACACATCTCATACCGTCCCCTATATTACTGTGTTTTCACGCACCTCCCATAGCATCCCCTATATCGCTGTGCCTTCGTGCACCTCTCATACATTCCCCTATATCGCCCTGTTTTCGTGCACCTCCTATACCTTCCCTTGTATCGCTGCATTTTCGTGCACCTCTCAGACCTTCCCCTATATCGCTGTGTTTTCATGCACATCTCATAACGTCCCCTATTTCGCTGTGTATTCGTGCACCTCCCATAACATTCCCTATATTGCTGTGCCTTCGCGCACCTCTCATACCTTCCCCTATATCGCGGTGTTTTCATGCACATCTCATAATCTCCCCTATATCGCTGGGTTTCCACGCATCTCTCATAACCTCCCCTATAGCGCCCTGTTTTCACGCTCTTCTCATACCTTCCCCTATATCACTGTGTTTTCACGCACCTCTCATAACTTTCCCTATATCGCTGTGTTTTTGAACACCTCTCATTGTTTCCCATCTATCGCCGTGTATTCATGCACATCTCATACTGTCCCCTATATCGCTGTGTTTTTGTGCACCTCTCATACCTTCCCTAATATCGCTGCGTTTTCATGCACATCTCATCACGTTCCCTATATTGCTGTGTATTCACGCACCTCCCATAGCATCCCCTATATCGCTGTGCCTTGCGCACCTCTCATAGCTTCCCCTATATCGCTGTCTTTTCGCGCTCATCCCATAGATTCACCTTTATCGCTGTGTTATTGCTCACCTCTCATAGCTTCCCCTGTATCGCAGTGTTTTTGCTCACCTCTCATAGCTTCCCCCATATCGCCGTGTTTTTATGCACCTCTCATGTCTTCACCGAGATCGCTATGTTTTTGCTCCTCTCATTACTTCCCCTATATCGCTGTGTTTCCTCGCACGTCTGATACATTCGCCCGTATCGCCGTGTTTTCGCACACCTCTCATAATTTCCCCGATATCGCCGTGTTCTCGCACGCCTCTCATACCTTCCCCTATATCACTGTGTTTTCGCGAACGTCCCATTGCGTCCCCTATATCGCTGTGTTTTCGCGAACCTCTCATACCTTCCCCTATATCGCCCTGTTTTCGTGCATATCCCATAGCTTCCACTATATTGCCCTGTTTTCGCGCACCTCTCATGTATTCCACTACATCGCTGTGTTTTCTGGCACTTCTGATGCATTCCCTTGTAATGCCAAGTTTTCGCGCACCTCTCATACTTTCCCCTATATCGCCGTGTTTATGCGCACCTCTCATACCTCCCCCTATATCGCCACGTTTTTATGCATATCGCATACCGTCTCCTATATCGCTGTGTTTTTGCTCACCTACCATAGCATCCCCTATATCGAATGTACTTTTGTGCATCTCTCATACATTCCCCTATATCGCCCTGTTTTCGCGCACCTCCTATACCTTCCCTTGTATCGCTGCGTTTTCGTGCACCTCTCAGACCTTCCCCTATATCGCTGTGTTTTCATGCACATCTCATAACGTCTCCTATTTCGCTGTGTATTCGTGTATCTCCCATAACATTCCCTATATCGCTGTGCCTTCGCGCACCTCTCATACCTTCCCCTATTCGCCGTGTTTTCATGCACATCTCATAATCTCCCCTATATCGCTGGGTTTCCACGCATCTCTCATAACCTCCCCTATATCGCCCTGTTTTCACGCTCCTCCCATACCTTCCCCTATATCACTGTGTTTTCACGCACCTCTCATAACTTCGCCTATATCGCTGTGTTTTTGAACACCTCTCATTGTTTCCCGTCTATCGCCGTGTATTCATGCACATCTCATACTGTCCCCTATATCGCTGTGTTTTTGTGCACCTCTCATACCTTCCCTAATATCGCTGCATTTTCATGCACATCTCATCACGTTCCCTATATTGCTGTGTATTCACGCACCTCCCATAGCATCCCCTATATCGCTGTGCCTTGCTCACCTCTCATAGCTTCCCCTATATCGCTGACTTTTCGCGCTCATCCCATAGATTCACCTTTATCGCTGTGTTATTGCTCACCTCTCATAGCTTCCCCTGTATCGCAGTGTCTTTGCTCACCTCTCATAGCTTCCCCCATATCGCCGTGTTTTCGTACACCTCTCATGTCTTCACCGAGATCGCTATGTTTTTACTCCTCTCATTACTTCCCCTATATCGCTGTGTTTCCTCGCACGTCTGATACATTCTCCCGTTTCACCGTGTTTTTGCGCACCTCTCATAATTTCCCCTATATCGCCGTGTTCTCGCACATCTCTTAACCTTCCCCTATATCAGTGTGTTTTCGCGCACGTCCCATAGATTCCCCTATATCGCTGTGCTTTCGTGCAGCTCTCTTAACTTCCCCTACATCGCCCTGTTTTTGCGCACATCCCATAGCTTCCATTATATTGCCCTGTTTTTGCGCACCTCTCATGTCTTCCCCTACATCGCTGTCTTTTCTCGCACCTCTGATGCATTTGCCTGTAATGCCAAGTTTTCGCGCACCTCTCATACCTTCCCCTATATCGCCGTGTTCTCGCACACCTCTCATAGCTTCCCTTATATCGCCGTGTTTTCATACACATCTCATACCGTCCCCTATATCACTGTGTTTTCGCGCACCTCCCAAGGCATCCCCTATATCGCTGTGCCTTCGTGCACCTCTCATACCTTTCTGTATATCGCCGTGTTTTCATGCACATCTCATAACGTCCCCTATATCACCGTACTTTTGCTCACCTCTCATAACTTCCTCTATATCGCCCTGTTTTCGCACAACTCTCATGGTTTCCCGACTATCGCTGTGTATTCATGCACATCTCGTACCATCCCCTATATCGCTGTGTTTTCACACACCTCTCATACCGTCCCCTATATCGCTGTGTTTTCACACACCTCTCATACCTTTCCCTATATCGCTGTCTTTTCACGCACATCGCATAGATTCACCTTTATCGCTGTGTTATTGCTCACCTCTCATAGCTTCCCCTACATCGCCGTGTTTTTGCGCACCTCTTATAACTTCCCTTATATCGCCGTATTGTTATGCACATCTCATAACATCCCCTATATCGCTGTGTATTCGCGCACCTCCCATAGCATCCCCTATTACGCTGTGCCTTCTCGCACCTCTCATATCTTCCCCTATATCGCCCTGTTTTCGTGCTCCTCGCAGTCATTCACCTATATCGCCCTGGTTTCGCGCACCTGCCATTCCTTCACCTATATCGCTGTTTTCGTGCACCTCTCATACCTTCCCTATTTCGCTGTGTTTTCACACACCACTCATAACTTCTCCTATATCGCTGTGAATTTGTGCACCTCTCATAACTTCCCTAATATCGCTGCGTTTTCATGCACATCTCATCACGTCCCCTATATCGCTGTTTATTCACGCACCTCCCATACATCCCCTATATCGCTGTGCCTTGCGCACCTCTCATACATTCCCCTATATCGCTGTCTTTTCGCGCACATCCCATAGATTCACCTTTATCGCTGTGTTATTGCTCACCTCTCACAGCTTCCCCTATATCGCCGTGTTGTTATGCACATCTCATAACGTCCTCTATATCGCTGTAGATTCGCGCACCTCCCATAGCTTCCCATATATCGCTGTGCTTTCGCGCACCTCTCATACCTTCCCAAATATCGTCCTGTTTTCACGCACCTCCCATTCCTTCACCTATATCGCTGTTTTCATGCACCTCTCATGCATTCCCGTATACCGCTGTGTTTTTGCACACCTCTCATACCTTCCCCAATATCACCATGTTTTCATGCACATCTCATAACGTCCCCAATGTCGCTGGGTTTTCACGCACCTCTCATAACTTCCCCTCTATCGCCCTGTTTTCGCACACCTCTCATGGATTCCCGACTATCGCCGTGTATTCATGCACACCTCATACCTTCCCCTATATCGTTGTGCTTTCGCGCACCTCCCATAGCTTCACCTACATCGCTGTTTTCGCGCATCTCTCATACCTTCCCCTATATCGATGTATTTTTGCGCACATCTCATACCTTCCCCTATATTGATGTGTTTTCATGCACATCTCATAACGTCCCCTATATCGCTCTGTATTTGCGCACCTCCCATAGCATCCCTTGTATTGCCTGTGCCTTCGCGCACCTCTCATACCTTCCCCTATATCGCCCCTGTTTTCGCGCACCTTCCATACCTTCCACTATATCGCTGTGTTTTCACGCACCTCTCATAATTTCTCCTATATCGCCGTATTTTTGCACACCTCTCATGGCTTCCCCAATATCGCCGTGTTTTAATGCACATCTCTTAACGTCCCATATATCGCTGTGTATTCCGCGCACCTGTCATAGCATCCCTTATATCGCTGTGCCTTCGTGCACCTCTCATACTCTTCCCCTACGTCGCCCTGTTTTCGCACTCCTCCCATACCGTCCCCTATATCGCTGATTTTCGCACACCTCTCATGGCTCCCCCAATATCGCCGTATTTTCATGCACATCTCATAACGTCTCCTATATGTCTGTGTATTCACGCATCTCCCATAGCATCCCCGATATCTCTGTGCCTTCGCGCACTGCTCATACCTTCCTCTATATCGCCCCTGTTTCCCGCGAACCACCCATGGCTTCGCATATATCGCTGTGTTATTGCTTACCACTCACAGCTTCCCCTATATCGCCGTGTTTCGCGCACCTCTCATGTCTTCACCTATATCGCTGTGTTTCCGCTCCTCTCATTACTTCCCTTATATCACTCTGTGTTCTCGCACTTCTGATACTGTTCCCTGTATCAAGTTTTCGCTCGACTCTCATAATTTCACCTTTATCCGCCGTGTTCTCGCACACCTCTCATATCTTCCCTATATCACTGTGTTTTTGCGCACGTCCAATAGCGTCCCCTATATCGCTGTGTTTTCACGCACATCCCATAGATTCACCTTTATCGCTGTGTCATTGCTAACCTCTCATAGCTTCCCCTGTATCGCCGTGTTTTTGCTCACCTCTCATGTCTTCAACGAATGCGCTATGTTTTTGCTCCTCTCATTACTTCGCGCACGTCCCATAGTCCCCTATATCGCTGTGCTTTCGCGCAACTCTCTTACCTCCCCTACATCACCCTGTTTTTGCGCACATCCCATAGCTTCCACTATATTACCGTTTTCGCGCACCTCTCATGTCTTCCCCTACATCGCTGTCTTTTCTTGCACCTCTGATGCATTCCCCTGTAACGCCAAGTTTTCGCGCACCTCTCATACTTTCCCCTATATCGCCGTGTTTTCACACACCTCTCATATCTTCCCATATATCCCCGTGTTTTCATACACATCTCATACCGTCCCCTATATCACTGTGTTTTCGCGCACCTCCTATAGCATCCCCTATATCGCTGTGCCTTCGTGCACCTCTCATACCTTTCTGTATATTGCCGTGTTTTCATGCACATCTCATAACGTCCCCTATATCGCCGTATTTTTGCTCACCTCTCATAACTTCCTCTATATCGCCTTGTTTTCGCGCACCTCTCGTAACTTCCCCTATATCGCTGTGTTTTCGCACAACTCTCCTGGTTTCCCGACTATCGCCGTGTATTCATGTACATCTCGTACCGTCCCCTATATCGCTGTGTTTTCACACACCTCTCATACCGTCCCCTATATCGCTGTGTTTTCACACACCTCTCATACCTTTCCCGAAATCGCTGTCTGTTCGCGCACATCGCATAGATTCACATTTATCGCTGTGTTATTGCTCACCTCTCATAGCTTCCCCTACATCGCCGTGTTTTTGCGCACCTCTCATAACTTCCCCTATATCGCCTTATTGTTATGCACATCTCATAACGTCCCCTATATCGCTGTGCAATCGCGCACCTCCCATAACATCCCGTATTTCGCTGTGCCTTCGTGCACCTCTCATATCTTCCCCTATATCGCCCTGTTTTTGCGCTCCTCGCATTCATTCACCTATATCGCCCTGTTTTCGTGCACCTCCCATTCCTTCACCTATATCGCTGTTTTCGTGCACCTCTCATACCTTCCCTATATCACTGTGTTTTCACACACCTCTCATAACTTCTCCTATATCGCTGTGTTTTTGTGCACCTCTCATAACTTCCCTAATATCGCTGCGTTTTCATGCACATCTCATCACGTCCCCTATATTGCTGGGTATTCACGCGCCTCCCATAGCATCCCCTACATCGCTGTGCCTTGCGCACCTCTCATTCCTTCCCCTAAATTGCTGTCTTTTTGCGCACATCCCATAGATTCACTATTGCTGTGTTATTGCTCACCTCTCATAACTTCCCCTGTATCGCCGTGTTTTTGCTCACCTCTCATAGTTTCCCCTATATCGCCGTGTTTTCGCACACCTCTCATGTCTTCCCTTATATCCCTGTGTTTTCGCGCACCTTCCATAGCATCCCCAATATTGCTGTGCCTTCACATACCTCTCATAACTTCAACTATATCACCCTGTTTTCGAGCACCTTCCATACCTTCCCCTATATCGCTGTGTTTTCATGCACCTCTCATACCTCCCCCTATATCGCTGTGCCTTGCGCACCTCTCATACCTTCCCCTATATCGCTGACTTTTCGCACACATCCCATTGATTCACCTTTATTGCTGTGTTATTGCTCATCTCTCATAGCTTCCCCTGTATCGCCGTGTTTTTGCGCACCTCTCATAACTTCCCCTATATCGCCGTGTTGTTATGCACATCTCATAACGTCCCCTATATCGCTGTGTATTCGCGCACCTCCCATAGCATCCCCTATATCGCTGTGCCTTCGCGCACCTCTCATGTCTTCACTGAGATCGCTATGTTTTCACTCCTCTCATTACTTCCCCTATATCGCTGTGTTTTCTCGCACATCTGATACATTCTCCCGTATCGTCGTGTTTTCGCGCACCTCTCATAATTTCCCCTATATCGCCGTGTTCTCGCACATCTCTCATACCTTTCCCAATATCGCTGTGCTTTCACGCTCCTCTCATAAATTCTCGCACCTCCCATAGAATCCCCTATATCGCTGTGCCTTCGCGCACATCTCATATCTTCCCCTATATCGTCCTGTTTTCGCGCACCTCCCATACCTTCCCTTTTATCGTTGTGTTTTCGTGCACTTCTCATACCTTCCCCTGTATTGCTGTGTTTTCGCGCATCTCTCATGGTTTCCCCAATATTGCCGTGTATTCATGCACATCTCATACCGTCCCTTATATCGCTGTGCTTTCGCGCACCTCCAATAGCTACATTCACGTCGCTGTGTTTTCGCGCACCTGTCATGCCTGCCCCTATATCACTGTCTTTTTGCGCACATCCCATAGCTTCATCTTTATCTCTGTGTTATTGCTCACCTCTCATAGCTTCCCCTATATCACTGTGTTTTCACGAACCTCTCATGTCTTCACCTATATCGCTGTTTTCGCTCCTGTCATTACTTCCATTATATCGCTGTGTTTTTTCACACCTCTGATACATTCCCCTGCATCGCCCTGTTTTCACACACATCCCATAGCTTCCACTACATCGCTCTGTTTTCGCTGGTCTCATAACGTCCCCTATATCGCTGTGTATTCTTGCACCTCTGAGGCATTCCCCTGTATCGCCGTGTTTTTGCGCACCTCTCATACTTTTCCCTATATAGCCGTGTTTTTGCGCATCTCTCATGGCATCCCCGATATCGCCGTGTTTCATGCATATTTCATACATTCCCCGATATCGCTGTGTTTTCGCGCAGCTCCCATAGTTCCGCTACATCGCTGTGTTTTCGCGCACCTCTCATGCCTTCACCTATATCGCTCTCTTTTCGCACCCTGATATAGCTTCACCTTTATCCCTGTATTTTTGCTCACCTCTCATAGCTTCCACTATATCGCCGTGTTTTCGCGCACATCTCATGTCTTCCCCTATATCGCTGTGTTTTTGCTCCTCTCATAACTTCCCCTATAACACTATGTTTTTTCGCACCTCTGATGCATTCCCCTGTATTGCGATGTTTTCGCGCACCTCCCATACCTTCCCCTATATCGCTGTGTTTTGTGCACCTCTCATACATTCCCCTATATTGCTGTGCTTTCACGCGCCTCTCATAACTTCCACTATATCGCTGTGTTTTTGCACACCTCTCATACCTTCCCCTATAATGCTGTGTTTTCGCGCACCTCTCATGGAATCCCCAATATGGCCATGTGTTCATGCACATCTCATACCGTCCCCTATATCACTGTGTTTTCTCGCACCTCTGATGGCTTCCCCGATATAGCCGTGTATTCATGCACATCTCATACCGTCCCCTATGTCGCTGTGTTTTCGCGCACCTCTCTTAACTTCCCCTATATCGCTGTGTTTTTGCGCACCTCTCATAACTTACCCTATATCGCCATGTTATTATGCACATCTCATAACGTCCTCTATATCGCTGTGTATTCGCGCGCCTCCCATAGCATCCCTTATATCGCTGTGCCTTCGCGCACCTCTCATACCTTCCCAAATATCGCCCTGTTTTCGCGCACCTCCCATTCCTTCACCTATATCGCTGTTTTCGTGCACCTCTCATACCTTCTCCTATATCGCTGTGCCTTCGCGCACCTCTCATACCTTCCCCTATATTGCCATGTTTTCATGCACATCTCATAATGTCCCCTATATTGCTAGGTTTTCACGCACCTCTCATAACTTCCCCTATATCGCCCCGTTTTCGCACTCCTCTCATACCTTCCCCTATATCAATGTGTTTTCACGCACCTCTCATACCTTCCCCTATATCGCTGTGTTTTCGCACACCTCTCATGGCTTCCCGACTATCGTCGTGTATTCATGCACCTCTCATACCTTCCCCTATATCGATGTATTTTTGCGCACATCTCATAATGTCCCCTTTATCGCTGTGTATTCGCGCACCTCCCATACCATCCCCTATATCACTGTGCCTTCGCGCACCTCTCATGCATTCCTGTATATCGCTGTGTTTTTGCACACCTCTCATACCTTCCCCAATATCACCGTGTTTTCATGCACATCTCTTAACGTCCCCAATGTCACTGGGTTTTCACGCACCTCTCATAACTTCCCCTATATCGCCCTGTTTTCGCGCTCCTCTCATACCTTCCCCAATATCACTGTGTTTTCACGCAGCTCTCATTCGTTTCCCTATATCGCTGTGTTTTCGCACACCTCTCATGGCTTCCCAACTATCGCCGTGTATTCATGCACATCTCATACCTTCCCCTATATCGCTGTGTTTTCGCGCACCTCCCATAGCTTCGCCTACATCGCTGTTTTTGTGCACCTCTCATACCGTCCCGTATATCGATGTATTCTTGCACACAACTCATGGCTTCCCCAATATCACGGTGTTTTCATGCACATCTCATAACCTCTCCAAAATCTCTGTGTATTCACGCACCTCCCATAGCATCCCCTATATCGCTGTGCCTTCGCGCATCGCTCATACCTTCCCCTATATTGCCCTGTTTCCCGTGCACCTCCCATGGCTTCGCCTACATCGCTGTGTTTTTCCGCACATCTCATACCTTCCCCTATATCGCCGTGTTTTCGCGCACCTCTCATGTCTTCCCCTATATCGCTGTGTTTCCGCTCCTCTCATTACTTCCCCTTTATCGCTTTGTGTTCTCGCACTTCTGATACAGTTCCCTGTATCAACGTGTTTTCGCGCACCTCTCATAATTTCACCTATATCGCCGTGTTCTCGCACACCTCTCATATCTTCCCCTATATCACTGTGTTTTCGCGCACGTCCAATAGCGTCCCCTATATTGCTCTGTTTTCACGCACCTCTCATGTCTTCCCCTATATCACTGTGTTTTCGTGTACCTCTCATACTTCCCCTTATATCGTTGTGTTTTCACGCACCTCTCATAACTTCCCCCGTATTGCTGTATTTTTGCGCACCTCTCATAACTTCCCCTATATTGCCGTTTTTTATGCACATCTCATAACGTCCCCTATATCACTGTGTATTCGTGCACCTCCCATAGCATCCCCTATATCGCTGTGCCTTCGCGCACCTCTCATACCTTCCCCTATATCGCCCTGTTTTCGCGCACATCCCATACCTTCCACTATATTGCCCTGTTTTCGCGCACCTCTCATGTCTTCCACTACATCGCTGTGTTTTCTGGCACCTCTGATGCATTTCCCTGTAACACCAAGTTTCGCGCACCTCTCATACTTTCCCCTAAATCGCCGTGCTTACGTGCACCTCTCATACCTCCCCCTATATCGCCATGTTTTTAGGCACATCTCAATACCGTCTCCTATATCGCTGTGTTTTTGCACACCTCCCATAGCATCCACTATATCGCTGTGCCTTCGTGCACCTCTCATACCTTCCCCTATATCGCCCTGTTTTCGCGCACCTCCTATACCTTCCCTTACATCACTGCGTTTTCGTGCACCTTTCATACCTTCCCCTATATCGCTGTGTTTTCGCACACCTCACATAACTTCTCCAATATCGCTGTGTTTTTGTGCACCTCTCATACCTTCTCTAATATCACTGCGTTTCCATGCACATCTCATCACGTCCCCTATATCGCTGTATATTCACGCACCTCCCATAGCATCCCCTATATCGCTGTGCCTTGCGCACCTCTCATAACTTCCCCTATATCGCTGTCTTTTCGCGCACATCCCATAGATTCACCTTTATTGCTGTGTTATTGCTCACCTCTCATAGATTCCCCTATATCGCTGTGTTTTTGCTCACTTCTCATAGCTTCCACTATATCGACATGTTTTCGCGCACCTCTCATGTCTTCACCTAGATCGCTATGTTTTCGATCCTCTCAATACTTCCCTTATATCGCTGCGTTTTCTCGCACATCTGATACATTCTCCCGTATCGCCGTGTTTTCGCACACCTCTTATAATGTCCCCTATATCGCCGTGTTCTCGCACACCTCTCATAACTTCCCCTATATCACTGGGTTTTCGCGCACGTGCCATTGTGTCCCCTATATCGCTGTGTTTTCGCGCACCTCTCATAGCTTCCCCTATATCGCACTTTTTTGGTGCACATCCCATAGCTTCCACTCTATTGCCCTGCTTTCGCGCACCTCTCATGTATTCCACTACATAGCTGTGTTTTCTGGCACCTCTGATGCATTCCCCTGTAACGCCAAGTTTTCGCGCACCTCTCATACTTTCCCCTATATCGCCGTGTTTACGTGCACCTCTCATACCTCCCCCTATATCGCCATGTTTTTATGCACAACTCATACCGTCTCATATATTGCTGTGTTTTCGCGCACCTCACAGAGCATCCCCTATATTGCTGTGCCTTCGTGAACCTCTCATACATTCCCCTATATCGCTGTGTTTTCACGCACCTCTCTTAACTTCTCCTATATCGCTGTGTTTTTGCACACCTCTCATACCTTCCCCTATATCGCTGTGTTTTCAGGCACCTCTCATGGCTTCCCCAATATCCCCGTGTATTCATGCACATCTCATACCGTCCCCTATATCGCTGTGTTTTGGCGCACCTCCCATAGCTTCACCTACATCGCTGTTTTCGCGCACATCCCATAGCTTCACCATGATCGCTGTGTTATTGCTCACCTCTCATAGCTTACCCTATATCGCCGTGTTTTCGCGCACCTTGCATGTCTTCACCTATATCGCTATGTTTTCGCTCCTATCATTAATTGCCCTATATCGCTGTGTTTTCTCGCACCTCTGATACATTCTCCTGTATTGACATGTTTTCGCGCACCTCTTACAATTTCCCCTATATCGCTGTGTTCTCGCACACCTCTCATACCTTCCCCTATATTACTGTTTTTTTGCGCATGTCCCATAGCGTCCCCTATATCGCTGTGTTTTCTCGCATCTCTGATAAATTCCTCTGTATCGCCGTGGTTTCGCGCACATCCGATAGGTTCCACTATATTGCCCTGTTTTTGCGCACCTCTCATGTCTTCCCCTATATCACGGTGTTTTCGCGCACCTCTCATAGCATCCCCTATATCGCTGTGCCTTCGCGCACCTCTCATAACTTCCCCTATATCGCCCTGTTTTCGCGCACCACCTAACCTTCCTAAATATCGCTGTGATTTCGTGCACCTCTCATAGCTACCCTTATATCGCTGTGTTTTCACGCACTTCTCATAACTTCTCCTATATCACTGTGCTTTTGTGCACCTTTCATACCTTCCCCTATATCGCTGTGTTTTCGCACACCTCTCATAACTTCTCCTATATCGCTGTTTTTGTGCACCTCTCATACCTTCCCTAATATCGCTGTGTTTTCATGCACCTCTCATAGCATCTCCTATATTGCTGTGCCTTCGCACCTCTCATACCTTCCCCAATATCGCTGTGTTTTCGTGCACCGCTCATACCTTCCCTGATATCGCTGTGTTTTCACGCACCACTCATAACTTCTCCTATATCACTGTATTTTTGGGCAGTTCTTATACCTTCCCCTATATTGCCGTGTTTTCATGCACATCTCATAGCGTCCCCTATATCGCTGTGCCTTGCTCACCTCTCATAGCTTCCCCTACATCGCCGTGTTTTTGTGCACCTCTCATATCTTCCCCTATATCGCCCTGTTTTCGCGCTCCTCGCATTCATTCACCTATATCGCCCTGTTTTCGTGCACCTCCCATTCCTTCAACTATATCGCTGTTTTCGTGCACCTCTCATACCTTCCCTATATCACTGTGTTTACACACACCTCTCATAACTTCTCCTGTATCGCTGTGTTTTTGTGCACCTCTCATAACTTCCCTAATATCGCTGCGTTTTCATGCACATCTCATCACGTCCCCTATATTGCTGTGTATTCACGCGCCTCCCATAGCATCCCCTACATCGCTGTGCCTTGCGCACCTCTCATTCCTTCCC